>NC_030810.1:111431392-111530411 GCF_001704415.2 Capra hircus | reverse complement strand
TGTTGAATCTCATATAATGGGGCAGCAACATGCCTGCCCTTACCTCTCTGAGTTGCAGAGGCCACATCCTGATGTAGACTTGAGATGTGGTCAGGTGTGATTTCTGTCCTCTTCTGGCCAGAAGGCTCTCTGTCCGAGGGAGATAGATCTCTGTCTCCTAGGATGTTTGCTCACCAAAGTCTTTTTGAAAAGGTAGCATGGAACAAAGGCAGTCAGTGTCCACAGAGAACTGTCCTCAACAAGCGGATGTGTGTGGGAGCCTTAGGATACATTTCTGACTTCCCAGAGTCTTTGTGGTTGTGAGTCTGAGATGGACCCTGTGCTCTCAGACAGGGGTCTCTGGCTGGTTCCTCTGCAGATGGCCTGTATCAACTCCGCACTGAGAATGGTGTCGTCTACCAGACCTTCTGTGACATGACCTCTGGGGGTGGTGGCTGGACCCTGGTGCCAGCGTCCATGAGAACAATATGCATGGGAAATGCACGGTGGGCGATCGCTGGTCCAGTCAGCAGGGCAACAGGGCTGACTACCCAGAGGGGACGGCAACTGGGCCAATTACAACACATTTGGGTCTGCAGAGGCTGCCACCAGTGATGACTACAAGGTACTGAGCACCCAGGTGGGAAAGGGTGGGAGCTGTGTGTGGCTGGAGCAGAGCATGTGGAAGGGAGGGTGGGAGACGGGGAGCTGGAAGTGGGGCTGGAGGAGATGACAGACAGAAGTCCATGTCTTGAATGACAAATTTCCCACCAAGGCTGTTTGTGTGGTGGGGTCTCATTGTCTGCTGGAGGGAAGTGGGGTCTGGGCACTGATGGGCACCTGTTCCTGCAGACCTGAGCTCTCAGCTCTGCTGAGGACTGTGTGTGTGTGTCTTTGGCTGGTAGCACCTCCTGGGCTGGTCAGGCTGAGTGTGTGTCCCTCTGCAGAACCCTGGCTACTACGACATTCAAGCTCGGGACCTGCGGCATCTGGCACGTGCCCAAACAAGTCCCTCTGCAGCACTGGAGGAAACAGCTCCCTGCTGAGGTACCACACCAACACGGGCTTCTTCCAGAGTCTGGGGCATAATCTGTTTGGACTCTACCAGGTACATGGGGCTGCTGGCTGGGGGTTGGGGACCCTACCTTTGTTGAGGCAGAGAGTCAAGTGTTTGGGATGGGGAGTAAGTCTGCTCTGTCCATATCACTAAGGGCCTCTGCTTGTCTACCTCTGGGTCACTATGAAATAGTGTGCTGCCTCTTCCAGAGGAACTGTGAGCCAGACAGGGGAAGAAGCCTAGGGGAGAGGATTGGGGGCGGGTAGAGAGTGAAAAGGACAGGGGGTCTTGAGGCTGGTTAGTGTCCTAACTATGGGTGGCAGGGGGGGAAATACACCAGTATTATTCGTACTGATTCCTGAATAATGCCACATGAGGGTATTAAAGCCTCTACTGCCCAGAATGGCAGTATCTCTATTGTCTTCCACAAACTGTATTTTGGGTCCCTGCAGAAATACCCAGTGAAATACGGAGCAGGGAAGTGCTTGACTGACAATGGCCCAGCCATTCCTGTTGACTATGACTTTGGTGATGCTGAGAAAACTGCATCTTATTACTCACCATATTGTCAGGGTGAGTATCTGCTTCCAAAGCCCAGACGTCAACCCTTCTCTGCAGTCTCCGGGAAAGTGTAAATGTGAAAAGTTAATGATCCCTCAGCTCAGTTCAGTCGTTCAATTGTGTCCGACTCTTTGCGACCCCATGAATCGCAGCACGCGAGGCCTCCCTGTCCATCACCGTCTCCCGGAGTTCACTCAAACTCATGTCCATTGAGTCAGTGATGCCATCCAGCCATCTCATCCTCTGTCTTCCCTTTCTCCTCCTGCCCCCAATCCCTCCCAGCATCAGAGTCTTTTCCAATGAGTCAACTCTTCGCATGAAGTGGCCAAAGTACTGGAGTTTCAGCTTTAGCATCATTCCTTCCAGAGAAATCCCAGGGCTGATCTCCTGTAACCCTTATGATCTTCAGCATTTATTAAACAAGTAAAATATGCCAAGCTTTGTTCTAGGAATGTGACATGGATTTTTGTTATGTAGCCATCATGAAAAAACTATAAGCTCTGGCCTCTTAACTAATAACCCGGTTTGATTCTTTATTTCCCCATAGTTGACTTATTTTTAATTTCCCCTTAGTTTATTTATTTTAAACCAACACCATATTGTGTTGGTTTCTGCCATACATCAACATGAATCAACCATAGGTATACATCAGTCCCCTCCCTCTTGAACCTCCCACCCCATTCTACCCCTCTAGGATGTCACAGAGCCCTGGTTTGAGTTTTCGTCAGTCACTGTAAGATTCTTACAAAGTTAAAAGCTAATTAATGTGCACAGGTGAGAACAAACTTGCAAAGTAATGAGAAAAATTTGTTTTTGTTATGATGGATAGCTGTTATTGTAAGAAGACTTTTTAAGCATGATCAAGCCACAGAACTTGTCTTTGGTGGGAAAATAAGAGTCATTTTACTTTAAAGTCACAGTAATTGGATGAGAAGTGTGCCAGCAGAGACCGATGGCCACTTCTGATCATTGCTTATTCCTGCTGAACCTCTGGAGGTCTTCTTGCTGATCTGTCAGGGGACTCTCATTTCTCCTATGAGCCTTAGACAGACAAGTGACTTTTGTGAGCCCAAGCCTTGGTCTTCTTGCCCCAGATGGAGGGAGGGTCTCTTCTTTCCCTTTTCAAGGCCAGGATGCAGCCGCCACTGTCAAAAAGTGCTGGGCTCTATGCCCACAGGTTGGCTGTGACCTGACCTGTTGATTTAGGGAATTGGGGGGCTGGTCAAAGGGAAGATATTTCCATTTCGTCCTTTGAGTCCTTGGCCTTTTCTCTGCCTCTTCTTTTCCAGGAGAATTTGTTGCAGGATTTGTCCAGTTCAGGGTGTTTAATAACGAGAGAGCAGCGAATGCCCTGTGTGCTGGGGTGAGAGTCACTGGCTGCAACACTGAGCACGTGAGTCTGTGGATGATCCCTGGCTTGTGCGGGCGAGTGTGTGTGTGTGTATGTTTGTGTGTGTGTGTGTGTACCTGTCTGGGGTGTTTTACGGGGCTTGAATTTTTACTCTTTTCTGGTATTTTGAAGACATACTTTTTAAATTGTAGCTATTATTTTTTTAATTGAGATTCAATGGATCTATAACATTATATTAGCTTCTGGTATATAGCATAGTGATTCTATATTTTTATATATTATGAAATGATTACTGTGACAAGTCTAGCCGACACCCAGCACTACTCGCAGCTGCAAATTCTTTTTTCTTGTGATGAGAAGGTTTACCATCTACCTTCTTAGTAACTTTTCAGTATATAATATAGTATTAGACTAGTGGCACTATGCTGTACATTACACCCCCAGGACTTATTTTATACGTGAAGGTTTGGAACATCACTGATGGTCCAGTGATGAGGACTCTGGAATTCTGCTGTTGTTGTTGTTCATTTACTAAGTCATGTCCCTCTCCTTGTGAGCCCATGAACTGCAGCATGCCAGGCTTCCTTGTCCTTTACTCTCTCTCAGAGTTTGCTCAAGTTCATGTCCATTGAGTCAGTAATGCCATCCAGCCATCTCATCCTCTGTCGTCCCCTTCTCCTCTTGCCCTCAATCTTTACCAGCATAGGGTCTTTCCCAGTGAGTCAGGTCTTTGCATTAGGTGGACAAAGTATTGGCGCTTCAGCTTCAGCACCAATCCTTTCAATGAAAATTTAGGGTTGGTTTCCTTTAGAACTGAGTGCTTTGCTCTCCTTACTGTCCAAGGGACTCTCAAAAGTCTTCTCCAGCATCACAGTTCAAAAGCATCAATACTTTGCTTTGCAGCCTTCTTTATAGCTCAACTCTCACATCCATAAATGACTACTGGAAAAACCACAGCTTTGACTACAGGGACCTTTGTCGGCAAAGTGACCCTTTGCTTTTTAACACACTGTCTAGGTTTGTCATAGGTTTTCTTCCAAGGAGCAAGTGTCTTTTAATTTTGTGGCTGCAGTCACTGTCTGTAGTGATTATGGAGTCCAAGAAAATGAAATCTGATGCTGTTTCTACATTTTCCCCACCTATTTGCCATCAAGTGGTAGGATCAGATGCCATGATCTTTATTTTCTGAATGTTGAGTTTTAAGCCAGTTTTTTCACTCTCCTCTCTCCCCTTCATCAAGAGGCTCTTTAGTTCCTCTTCACTTTCTGCCATTAAAGTCGTATCATCTGTATATCTGAGGATGTTGACATTTCTTCCGGCCATATTGATTCCATCTTGTGCTTTATCCAGGCTTGCATTTTGCATGATGTACCCTGGGTATAACTTAAATAAGCAGGCTGACAACATACAGGCTTGATGTACTCCTTTCCCAATTTTGAACCAGTCCATCGTTCCATGTCCAGTTCTAACTGTGGCTGTTTTTCCTGCATGCAGGACAGGTAAGGTGGTCTGATATTCTCAGGAGGCAGGTAAGGTGGTCTGATATTCCCATTTCATTAAGAATATTTCACTGTTTGTTGAGATCCACACAGTCAAAGGCTTTAGCAGAGTCAATGAAGCAGCATAGATTTTTGTTTTTTTGAAATTGCCTTGCTTTCTATGATCCAGCTTTATGTTGGCAATTTGATCTCTGGTTCCTCTGCCTTCTCTAAACCCAGCTTGTACATCTCTGGAAGTTCTCAGTTCTCATACTGCTGAAGCCTAACTTGAAGGATTTGGAGCATATCTTGCTGGCATGTGAAATGAATGTAATTGTAGGGTAATTGGACCATTCTTTGGCACTGCCTTTCTTTGGGATTGGAATGAAAACTCACCTTTTCAGTCCTGTGGCCACTGCTGAATTTTCCAAATTTGCTGGCATAATGAGTGCAGCATTTTAACAGCATCATCTTTTAGGATATGAAATAGGTCAGCAGGAATTCCATCACCTCCAACTTTGCCTGTGGTGATGCTTCCTAAGGCCCTTAAGCCTTTCTTATCTCTCCTTGCTATTCTTTGGAACTCTGCATTCAGATGGGTCTTTCTTTCCTTTTCTCCTTTGCCTTTTGCTTCTCTTCTTTTCTCAGCTGTTTGTAAGGGCTCCTCAGCAACCATGTTGCGTTTGCCTTTCTTTTTCTTTGGGATGGTTTTGGTCACCACATCTGGTAAATGTTACGAACCTCCATCCATAGTTCTTCAGGCACTCTATCAGATCCAATTCCTTGAATTTGTTTGTCACTTCTGCTGTATAATCATAAAGGACTTGATTTAGGCCAAACCTGAATGGCCTAGTGGTTTTCCCTACTTCTTCAATTTGAGCCTGAATTTTGCAATAAGGAGCTCATGATCTGATCATGATCAGCTCCAGGTCTTGTTTTGCTGACTATATAGAGCTTCTCCACCTTTGGCTGCAAAGAATATAATCAATCTGATTTTGGTACTGACCATGGGGTGATGTCCATGAGCAGAGTTGTCTCTTGTGTTGTTGGAAGAGAGTGTTTTCTATGATGAGTGTGCTCCCTTGGGAAAAGTCTGTTAGCCTTTGCCCTGCTTCATTTTGTACTCCAAAGCCAAACTTGCGTATTATTGCAGATATCTCTTGACTTCCTACATTTGCATTCCAGTCCCCATGATGAAAAAGACATCTTTTTTTGGTTTTAGTTTTAGGAAGTCTTGTAGGTCTTCATAGAATCATTCAACTTCAGCTTCTTTGGCATTATTGGTTGGGAGATAGACTTGGATTGCCGTGATGCTGAATGATTTGCCTTGGAAACGAAATGAGATCATTCTGTCATTTGTGAGATTGCACCTAAGTACTGCATTTCAGACTCTTTCATTTACTCTGAGGTCTACTCCATTTCTCCTAAGGGATTCTTACCCACAGTAGTAGATATAATGGTCGTCTAAATTAAATTCTCCTATTCCCGTCCATGTTAGTTCACTGATTCCTAAAATGTCCATGTTCACTCTTGTCATCTCCTGTTTGACCACACGGACCTAACATTTGAGCTTCCTATGCAGTATTGTTCTTTACAGCATTGAGCTTTGCCTTCACCACCAGATACAACCACAACTGGGCGTCATTTCCGCTTTGGCTCAGCCTCTTCGTTCTTTCTGGAGCTATTTCTCCATTTTCTCAATAGTATATTGGTCAGCTACCGACCGGGGGGGTTCATCTTTCAGTGTTATGTCTTTTTGCCTTTTCAAACTGCTCATGGTGTTCTCAAGGCAAGAATCCTGAAGTGGTTTGCCATTCCCTTCTCCAGTGGACTACGTTTCTCAGGCCCTAATTAGCAGGGACATGCGCTTTAGCCGCTCAGCATAGCTGGATGACATGCTCAGTGTCCTGGCTGTGCTACTGCTAGTCCACACAGAACGTTTAAACGTTCACGGGCTATCAAATGTCGGTCAGTACATGGCTGGGGGTAGAGGCAAAGGCCCTGCTGAAGTGGTTGGGAAGTGGGTCCGGAGAAGGCTGGAGCTGATGCTGGAGGACTCCCAGAGCAGGGGGCACTAGGCTTCACCACTGCCGCTGGCCACCCTGGAACCAATCCGCCACCCTGGAGACAAGAGTCTACCGTGGAGCTGATTCGCTGCCTGCATCTTCATATTTATATTCCTGATGCTTTGAAGATCAATTTCGTGCTGTAGGGGGCCCAACTGGATCCCTAATTGGGGAAGTGAGACCCATAACATGCGTGGCATGAACAGGAAAAAAGAACTGAAAGTTTATACCTTTTGACCACTGGACATAATTTACTGTATTGAAGTTCAATTTAAGTATATTCTCATAGATGATTAGCATTTTTATGTTGTGTTTAAGAAGTATTTCTGTTTGTTGAGGTCATAAAGACATTCTCAAATATTCTTAATAAATTCTAGAAGCTTTTTGTTTTTGTTATTTTTCCAGTCTTGGAGAAGAGAGCACCATAGGTGCATAGGCTGGAGACTATCTTTGATGGGTATTTTGTGACTGGAGGGGAAAGAAGAAGAGGATGTCAGAAGTATGGGGGGAGAACATTCACTTAGGCCTTCTTCCTTTCATGCCTGTCAGTCTAAGAAATGTGACCCTGAAGGACGTCTTCATTTCCCCCCTCAAATATGTTTGCCCATTTGTCAGTCAACGTGAGGCAACTGTGTCCTCATGAAAGAGCCCTTAGGTTATGATTCTGAGGATAATGCAGGTGTGGGCCCTGGGAGTGGGGTGGGATGTGTCACCCCCGACATTGGCTTCCATGGGGCCTTTTCGTGTTCATTCGTGCTCATTTGCATGTACCCTTGCAAGCACTGATTCCATAAACATACATGATAGGGTACCCACAAAGTGCTTGATATTAGACATGCAAAGTTGACAGTCATTTGAAGGCAATCAGACTGAATGAGATGGGGATATAAGTGCAGGATTGCAATGTGGTATCACCTGTGACAGCAACATAAACAAGGGGCCTGGGGCAGAAAATGTAGGAGCTTCTACCTCTAATGATGGCACAGAGCTGATTCTTCAAGTTGGTGACATTTTCGTTGAATCTCAAAAGCTGTGTGTAGAGTTCAGCAAGTAACAAGGGCAGAAAGATGGCTGTCTAGCATGAGTGACTAGTGTTTTCAGAATCACTGGTGTTTGAGAGACCGTGGGGGGTGTTGAAGGGCCCTTGAGTGGCCGTTTGCTTTTGGAGCATCTTGTGCATTAGTTAGAAGCAGGAGCTGAAGCTGGAAAAGTCCAAGGAGGCAGGGTAAGCAGGGCCTTTTTCCATTCTGTCCAGGGTGTAGATTTCATGTGGTAGAAGATGTGACTCATAGGAGGATTTTGAATGGAGGAGTGACCTGACCAGCTTTGATGTTTCTAATATGATGTATAGCCAGGTGGAGGACACGGATCCAAGAGCAGGGAAATTAGGGGCAGGGAGGCAATGAGGCAGGTGTAAAGCTGCAGATGTGAAATGCTGAGGACCTGAGCCAGGGTGTTCAAGGCCAATAAGAGAGAGAATTAGCTTTGTTTTGCTCAACTGGACTGTCAGATCTAGCGATATGTAGATGGAGACATGCGGCTGCAGTTGCTGTGGGGTTTCAAGCACAGACAATATGGACCTGACTTCCGAGATTTAGGAATCTCTTGACAATGTATGATTATGCTGATACTAACAGAAGTCATGGGAAAGGATGAGCCATCATCAGGAGACTGTGGTGTGGCCAGAACCGTGGGGAATAGCATTTGGGAGAATCAGTTGAGGAAAAAGGGTGAGCTAAAAGGCCTGAGAATAAATATGAAGGAAGGTAGAAAGGGATTCAGGAAAGAACATGATTTCAGAGTCCACTGGAGGGAGGATTTCTGGCAAGGATATGGTCAAGGCCAAGTAGGAGGAGGACCAAAGATTCCAGGGGATTTAAAGATTAAGATCTCCGTGGTGTCCACAGCCAACCCCTCACTGTGTCTTCTCTCTCTGCCCCCCAGCACTGCATCGGTGGAGGAGGATTCTTCCCAGAGGGCAATCCCTCACAGTGTGGGGATTTCTCAGCCTTTGACTGGGATGGATACGGCACTCACCGGGGTTACAGCTCCAGCCGGGAGATCACTGAGGCAGCCTTGCTCCTGTTCTACCGCTGAGACTTGAGTCTATGAGATGTGGAACCCAGTTCCTAAGTCCAGAAACTCAGAGATGGAAAAATGCTTCCATTTTCTCCAACAAGGAAAGGAGAATAAATTACATCATTTGTGACTCTTAAGTTTTTTTGAATTCTTTTTACAAATTGACTGACCCCTGGAAGATGTATTAAAATAATGCCTCTTATTCTGGTGACTTTTGATTTAGACTTTCTGAGTTGGGAACTCCTAGTCTCAGGTCCCAGAACACAAGTTTGCCTGTCTTTCTAGGCAAATCCTGAGCAAGACTGAGGAGCAAGGCAAAGTTTTTCTCATTCATTTTTCCTGCCATATGGTTATTGGCTAGTCAAATCAAGCTCTCAAAGGAAACATAATGAAGAAAAGATGAATATTATTTAGATTCTGTAGGAAAAAATTTGGATAGTTGAGAGTATCCATTTCCTTTATTTCTCTATCTTTGACAGTTAAGACATTGTCCCTAAAATGATTCTAGTATGAATTGCAATGTGTGTGTGTTGGGAAGGGTTGTCTCAGCTCCAAGAAATGCACTGACAGCTAGGTGGAGGTCATACAATTCCACTCAGTGTTGACCCAATCTACTATGAGAAGTCCTCAGATCCCACGTGTGAATGGCTCAGTCCTTGGATCTGCCCCCTGGATCCCCCACTTCAGACACCAGTTGCAAGTCCGGAAGGACCGGCTATATATTTGAGGGTCCATTGAATCCCTTCTTTGGTTCCACTAATTTGTTAGAGTGGCTCACAGAACTCAGAAACAGCTGGTGATTGGTCTATTATATAAAGATAAAAATTGGGAGCTGCCCTATGTAAGAGATGCTCAGGGTGCAGTGTGGCGCCAGTGTAAGGAGATGCCATGCCCTCTCAGTGCATCACCAATCCCGATTCTCCTATCTGTTCTCCAATCCAGAACCCTCTGAACACACTTCTTTGGGTTTCTTTTCTTTTTTAACAAAGTCTTCATTACATAGGCATGATTGATTTAATCATTTACCAGGTCAATTGTTTCCATCTCCAGCCCTTTTTCCCTCCAGGAGGGTAAGGGTTTGTAGTACTGATAGTTCTAACCCTTTAAACATGTGGTTAGTCACCTGGCAACCAGCCTACCTCCTTAGGTGTGATCCAAAAGTTCCTTCATTCACATAACACAACAAACCTTTCTTTTTTGTTTTGTTTTTTGCCTTTTTGCTCTGATCACTTAAGAAATCCAAGGGTTTTAGGAACTCAGTGCCAGAAACACAATGAAAACAAAATTGATAGTTAGTGTAAATCAGTATCACACTCCCCAAGGATGTGAATGGCAGGATCTGGGCTCCCGTCTTCAGTTGATTACTCAACAACAGAGCCACACATTGAATCATGTCTCTGCATGAGAATCCTAGGGATGGGGGAAGCCTGGTGGGCTGCCGTCCATGGGGTTGCATAGAGTTGGACACGACTGAAGTGACTTAGCAGCAGCAGCAGCAGCAGCATCTGTACAATGCGAATTCGATGACAGCAGTTCTGGCCATGAGCCGAGTGCAGTATTTTATTCTGTTTTGTTCAAAACGCAAATCTGATCATAACTTTCCTCACCTCCCATCACTGTACTCTTTCTCCATTGCTCCTTGTGGATTAGAGCAGTGATTCTCAAATAGGGTGGGAGATGGAGGAGATGAAGGTGCTGTTGTGCCTCAGGAGGACTGCCAGATTTAGCAAATAAAAATAAAGGAGACTCACCTATACTTAATTTGAGATAAATAATGAATAATGTTTTTAGTGTAAATGTGTCTCCCACAATATTTACCTGGAGACCCTACCCCCAGCGAACACCTGGGAACATTTGGAGACATTTTCTTGACTGGGAGGTGATGTTGTGGGGCTGGAGTGCCACTGGATAGAGGCCATGGCTGCTGTGAAACAGCATTCATTGCACAGGACCCCTCCCTCAAATGGAGAGTGATGTGATCTGAAATGTCAGCAGTGTGTTTGAGAAACCCTGGACACAGGACTTGCTTTATTTGTAGAGTATTGATATTCTGAGTTTCTGAACATTTCTTCAGTTCTGTCGCTCAGTCATGTCCGACTCTGTGACCCCATGAATCGCAACATGCCAGGCCTCTCTGTCCATCACCAACTCCCGAAGTTCACTCAGACTCACGTCCATTGAGTCAGTGATGCCATCCAGCCATCTCATCCTCTGTTATCCCCTTCTCCTCCTGCCCTCAATCCCTCTCAGCATCAGAGTCTTTTTCCAATGAGTCAACTCTTCGTGTGAGGTGGCCAAAGTACTGGAACATTTGTAGCTGAGGGCAAAAAGAAAAATGTAAGAAAATGTGTTTAAAAATTTCACAAAAATCTATTTCATTATTGGCCCCAAGTATTTAATAATTTTATGCATTTAAATTGATGAAATAGAAATTCATATTCTAAGAGAATTCAAGAACATTTAAGCATAAAACTTTCTCCACCCCTTGGCCTCCTGGGTCTGCTCTACTGTGCATTGTTTATCTGCCTTAAGCATCCACCAAACCTCTGAGCAAGAAATACTTGCTCAGTCATTCTCCTAGCACCAAGGCAACTCCTTAATAGGCAACATTCCTTCTTGAACTCGTAAGGGGTCACCATGCCCCATCACTTTGCACTTAGAGATCAGGAGTTTGCAAACTCTCTACATCGTTTAATGTACAGCCGTCTGTCTCATAAACCTATATAGGACTTCCTTGGTGGGCCAGTGGTAAAGAATCTGCCTGCCAATGCAGAGGACATGGGTTTGATCCCTGCTCCAGGAAGATTTCACTTGCTATGGGCCAATTAAGCCATGTGCCACAACTACCGAGCCTAAGCTCTGGATCCTGGGAGCTGCGCCTTCTGAGCCTGAGAGCTGCGACTACCGAAGCCCGCATGCTCCAGCGCCCATGCTCCACAACCCGAGCTGCCACCACAGTGAGAAGCCTGTGCACCACCACTAGATGGCAGCCCCCACTGGCCGCTGCAGCAAGAGAAGGCCTGTGAGCAGCAACCAAGGCCCAGCACAGCCAGAATAAGTAAATAAATGAAAAGAGAAAACCTGTGCAACCAGGCGTGGACCTAAAACTGGTAGAACAGTTTCTGGAGCTTTTTGAGAGGCTGTTCCTGGGTTACCATCCTCAGTTTAGCTTGAATAAATCTCCATTTCTTTCATAGATCATCTGATTAATTTCTTCACTGACTAAATAATGCATAGGTGACTGGAGGACTGCAGCCTTGATAACTAGATAGGTAATTTCTATTTAGCTAGATAGCCGTTTTACTTAAAATTGTCCACACTTTAAAAATACAGTTCTTTTGTAGATTATCCTTTGTTTTGATGACTGGGGATCAGGAGATGGGAAACGAAGCCTACTGGTCACAGGGGAATTGTATCAAGACCCCTCTTCTGATATCTCTTCCTAGAGGTTTCTACATTTAGATAAACCTTCCACCCCAGAGAAACTCCAAGTTTATGGCCTCCAACAGTAATGCTCTTCCTGTTTACCAGAAGACACGTCAGCTTCACACCAGACACACCATCTAAATGTAGCTCATTCCATGTGAACCAGAATTGTTGACTTTTGCAGAAACAGAAGTAATGGGATCCAACTGATATTTAGCTGGAATGCCCACATGAGTGCAGCTGATACCTAGTATGCAAGCAACATTCACTTGACTGTCAAGATCTTCGTATTCCTTTTGTGAAACTGATCCTCCAAATTCTGTCCCCCGAATCACTCCGTAGCATGCAGCTGGAAATCCCCAGTCCTTCACTGCATTGCAAAGTTATTCCTTGTCAGGTTGCATTTGGCACTGTACCAGGTCATGGGCTGGAACCCAGCAAGCCAGCCCTCACAGTCAAAACAGCCCTCACAGTCAAGGAGAGCTGAACCATGGATCGCAGGTCCAGCAAAATCCAAGTTAATATCACAACCAAGGTTTATTGACTCTGTCTTGTAAGAAGATTTGATTTTGCCCTTTTTCTTTACTGTGTTAGTGAGAGAAGGTAGTACCAAACTCAGATCCAGGCCTTGACAAATCTGGTCTTCATTTTACTTGGATTCTGCTCTCAGAGTGCCATCAGTGTTGCACGGCTCTGTGATGGGTCATGCAGGATGGATACTGGCTCTAGCTGCTGGGCATGTGGCCCGTGTCTGTGTTAGATGATCCAAATGTTGAGAATGTCGTGGCAGTGTGTGATTTTGTTTCCACATCCAGACAACCCCAAACCAGTCCTCCCTTGAAAATGTCTCTGACAGATTTTCCAATGTCACCTCACGACAGAGGAATACACATTGTTTACACACAGCTCAGCGTGTAGGTCTCAATGGCAAGACTGTGAGAAGTCGTCTGGTGTCTACTGAGGGGAAGCTTCAGCCACAGCTGAGGCCATAGGCTTGTTATGGGCTGGGCAGCAGCTGTCCTCGCTGGAGGGTGAAGTGAAAACCTTGTGGTTGCTCTTGGCTAAACCTGATTTGAATGGTAGTTGAAAAGTGAAGTCGCTTAGTTGTGTCCAACTCTTTGCGACCCATGGACTCTAGCCCACCTGGCTCCTCTGTCCATGGGATTCTCCAGGGAAGAATACTGGAGTGGGCTGCCATCATGTACTGTCGACCCTTGAACTATGTGTGGGTTGTGGCCCAACTCTTCTCACAGTCTAAAATCTACGTATAAATTATAGTTGATCATCTGTACCCATAGTACCTCCATATCTGAGGTTCCTCTGTGTTTGTGGCCAACATGTGCAAATTCAATGAGTCACAAATTGTGTAGACTATATTGTTTAATATTGGAAAAAAAAATCTATGTGTAAGTGGACCAGTCTAGTTCAAACCTGCTTTGTTCCAGGGTCAATTGCATTTCCCTCCCTAGTATCTTCTTTTTTTCACCTCTTTATTAAATCTTTATTCCTTATTAGCTCATTCCTGATTTTCCTTACTGCTCATTTATTTTTCCTTTCTCTACTTATTTTTGTTATTTCTTGCCTTATTTCTCTCTCCTCATGTCAAGGTGTTGCTGAACCGAGATTGAGTCTTATGCCTTGTGTGCAGAAAAACCTGTCTACTGACACATGGTTGTGGTGAAGGAAAGTGCAGCATTTACTGTAGGCGACAGCAACCATGATTTCATTTTCTAAGTCTGTCTCTTCCTACTTTGCAAATAAGTTCATTTGTGTAATTTCTTTTTCAGTTCAGTTCAGTTGCTCAGTCGTGTCCAGCTCTTTGCAACCCCATGAATTGGAGCATGCCAGGCCTCCCTGTCCTTCACCAACTCCTGGAGTTCCTCAAACTCATGTCCATCGAGTCAGTGATGCCATCAGGCATCTCATCCTCTGTCGTCCCCTTCTCCTCCTGCCCCCAATCCCTCCCAGCAGCAGAGTCTTTTCCAATGAGTCAACTCTTCACGTGAGCTGGCCATCGTACTGGAGTTTCAGCTTAGGATCATTCCTTCCAAAGAACACGCAGGACTGATCTCCTTCAGAATGGACTGGTTGGATCTCCTTGCAGTCCAAGGGACTCTCAAGAGTCTTCTCCAACACCACAGTTCAAAAGCATCAGTTCTTAGATATAATGGTCATCTGAGTTAAATTCACCCATTCCAGTCCATTTTAGTTCGCTGATTCCTAGAATGTCATTGTTCACTCTTGCCATCTCCTATTTGACCATTTCCAGTTTGCCTTGGTTCATTGACCTAACATTCCAGGTTCCTATGCAATGTTGCTTAGATTCCACATATAAGGGATATGATATTTCTCCTTCTCTGTCTGACTTACTTCACTCAATATGACACTTTCTAGGTCCATCCATGTTGCTGAAAATGGCATTGTTTCATTCTTTTTAGTGGCTGAGTAGTAATATTCCATTGTGTGTGTATATACACACATATATGTATGACATCCTATCTCTATCTCTATCTATCTCTATCTATCTGTCTATCACATATATCTCTTTATCCATTCCTCTGTGGATGGACATTTATGTTTTTTCCATGTCTTTCTAACATTGTGTAGTCTTGGCTCCTTTATCATAGATTAATTTAATCTGATTAATTAGCTAGACTATAGGTGCATGAGCTTATTTCTGGGTTTTCTATCCTGTTCCATTGAGCTATATTTCTATTTTTGTGCCAGTACCACACTGTTTTGATGACTGTAGCTTTGTAGTATAGTCTGAAATCAGGGAGCTTGATTCCTACAGTTCCATTTTTCTTTTATCAAGATTGCTTTGGCTATCTGGGGTCTTATGTGTTTCCATATATCTTTGAGACTTTCTTTGGTTCTAGTTCTGTGAAAACTGCCATTGGTAATTTGATAGGGGTTGCTTTGAATCTGTAGATTTCCTTGGGTAGTATAGTCATTTTGCAAATATTGATTCTTCCAATCCATGATCATGATATATCTTTCCATTTGTTTACATCTTCTTTAATTTTTTTCATCAGCAACTTATAGTTTTCGAAGCACAGGTTTTTGTCTCCTTAGGTAGATTTATTCCTAGGTATTTATTCTTTTTGATGCAATGGTAAGTGGAATTGCTCCTTGAATTTCTCTTTTTGATCTTTCACTGTTAGTATATACAAATACAATAGATTTCTGTGTATTAATTTTGTAGCCTGCAACTTTACCAAATTCATTGATGAGCTCTAGTAGTTTTCTGATAGCATCTTTAGGATCTTCTATGTAGAGTATCATGTCCTCTGCAAAAATTGACATTTCAACTTCTTCTTTTCCAATTTGGATTCCCTTTACTTCTTTTTCTTCTCTGATTGCTATAGCTAACCTCCAAAACTGTGCTGAATAAAGGTGGAGAGAATGGATATCCTTGTCCTGTCTTGTCTTTTTCCTGAACTCAGAGGGAATGCTTTCAGCTTTTCACCACTGAGTATGATGCTAGCTCTAATTCAAGAAAATTAGAGATACAAAGGGAACATTTCATGCAAAGATGGGCTCAGTAAATGACAAAAATGGTATGGACCTAACAGAAGCAGAAGATATTAAGAAGAGGTGGCAAGAATACACAGAAGAAGTATACAGAAAAGATCTTCATGACCCAGATAACCACGATGGTGTGATCACTCACCTAGACCCAGACATCCTGGAATGTGAAGTCAAGTGGGCCTTAGGAAGCATCACTATGAACAAAGCTAGTGGAGGTGATGGCATTCCAGTTGAGCTATTTCAAATCCTGAAAGATGAGGCTGTGGAACTGCTGACTTAATATGCCAGCAAATTTGGAAAACTCAGCAGTGGCTATAGGACTGGAAAAGGTCAGTTTTCATTCTAATCCCAATGAAAGGCAATGTCAAAGAATGCTCAGACTACCGCCCAATTGCATCCATCTCACACGCTAGTGAAGTAATGCTCAAAATTCTCCAAGCCAAGCTTTAACAATACATGAACCGTGAACTTCCAGATGTTCAAGATGGATTTAGAAAAGGTAGGGGAACCAGAGATCAAATTGGCAATATCTGCTGGATCATTGAAAAAGCAAGAGAATTCCAGAAAAATATCTATTTCTGCTTTATTGACTATGCCAAAGCCTTTGACTGTGTGGATCATGATAAACCATGAAAAATTCTGAAAAAGATGGGAATATCAGATCACCTGACCTGCCTCTTGAGAAATCTGTATACAGGTCAGGAATCAGCAGTTAGAACTGGACATGGAACAACAGATTGGTTCCAAATAGGAAAAGGAGTACATCAAGGCTGCATATTGTCACCCTGCTTATTTAGCTTATATGCAGAATACATCATAAGAAATGCTGAGCTGGATGAATAAGAAGCTAGAATCAAGATTGCTGGGAGAAATATCAATAACCTTAGATATGCAGATGACATCACTCATGGCAGAAAGTGAAGAAGAACCAAAGAGCCTCTTGATGAAAGTGAAAGAGGAGAGTGAAAAAGTTGGCTTAAAGCTCAACATTCAGAAAATAAAGATCAGGGCATCTGGTCCCATCGCTTCCTGGGAAATAGATGCAGAAACAGTGGAAACAGTGTCAGACTTTATTTTTTTGGGGCTCCAAAATCACTGCAGATGGTGACTGCAGCCATGAAATTAAAAGACGCTTACACCTTTGAAGGAAAGTTATGACCAACCTAGATAGCATATTCAAAAGCAGAGCCATTACTTTGCCAGCAAAGGTCCATCTAGTCAAGGCTATGGGTTTTCCAGTAGTCATGTATGGATGTGAGAGTTGGACTATAAAGAAAGCTGAGCATGGAAGAATTAATGCTTTTGAACTGTGTGTTGGAGAAGACTCTTGAGAGTCCCTTGGACTGCAAGGAGATCCAACCAGTCCATTCTAAAGGAGATCAGTCCTGAATATTCATTGGAAGGACTGATACTGAAGCGAAAGCTCCAATACTTTGGCCACCTGATGCGAACTAACTCCTTGGAAAAGACCCTGATGCTGGGAAAGATTGAAGGCTGGAGGAGAGGGGGATGACAGAGAATGAGATGGTTGGATGGTATCACTGACTCAGTGGACATGAATTTGAGTAAACCTGGGAGTTGGTGATGGATGGGGGGCTTGGCGTGCTGCAGTCCATGGGATTGCAAAGAGTTGGGCATGACTCAAAGACTGAACTGAACTGAACTGATGATGCTAGCTGTAGGTTTGTCATACATGACCTTTATTATGTTGAGCTATGGGCGATGGCACCCCATTCCAGTACTCTTTCCTCGGGAAAATCCCATGGACAGAGGAGCCTGGTAGGCTGCGGTCAGTTGGGTCGTGAAGAGTCGGACACGGCTGAGCGACTTCACTTTCACTTTTCACTTTCATGCATTGGAGAAGGAAATGGCAACCCACTCCAGTGTTCTTGCCTGGGGAATCTCAGGGACGGGGGAGCCTGGTGGGCTGCCATATATGGGGTCACACAGAGTGGGACACGACTGAAGTGACTTAGCAGAGCAGATGTCCTCTCTAGGCCCACTTTCTGGAGAATTATCATAAATGGGTGCTGAGTTTTGTCGACAGCCTTTTCTGCATCTATTGAGATGATCATGTGGTATTATTCAAATTGTTGATATGGTGCATCACACTGACTGATTTGTGGTTGTTGCAAGTTCCTTGCATCCCTGGGATGAATGCCACTTGATCATGGTGTATGATCTTTTTAATGTATTGTTGGATACAGATTGCTAGTATTTTATGGAGGATTTTTACATCTATCTTCATCAATGATATTAGCCTGTAATTTTCTTTTTTGTGTGTGGTATCTTGGTCTGGTTTTGGTACAAGGGTGATGGTGGCCTCATGAAATGAACTGGAAAGTTTTCCTTTCTCTGTAACCTTTTGAAACAGTTTCAGAGGGATAAAGGTTTAATAACTCTTCCCTAAATGTTTGATACAATTTACCCATGAAGCCGTCAGGTCTTAGACTTTGGTTTGCTGGAAAGTTTTCAATTTCAGTGCTTGGTCTGTTCATATATTTTCTGTTTCTTACTGGTCCAGTCTTGGGAGACTGTACGCTTCTAAGAGCTTGTCCGTTTCTTCCAGGTTGTCCATTTTATTGGCATACAGTTGTTCATAGTAGTCTCTTATTCTTGGTATTTCTATTGAGTCGGTTGTAACTTAACCATTTTCATTTCCAATTTTACTGATCTGAGTCCTCTCCCTTTTTTTTTCTTGATGAGTCTGGCTAAATGTTAATAAGTCTTGTTTATCTTTTCAGAGAACCAGCTTTTAGTTTCATTGATCTTTGCAATTGTTTTCTTTGTCTCTGTTTCATTTATTTCTACTATGATATTTATGATTTCCTTCCTTCTGCTAATTTTAGGTTTTGTTTGTTCTTCTTTCTCTAGTTGTTTTAGGTGTGAGGTTAAGTTGTTAATTTCAAATTTCTCTTGAGGTAAGATTGTATTGCTATAAACCTCCTTCTTTGAACTGCTTTTGCTGCATCCTGTAAGTTTTGGACCATTTAGCTTTTGTTTTAATTTGTCTCTAGGCATCTTTTTATTCCTTTAGTGATCCAGTGGTTGTTTAGTAGCATGTTGTTTAGCCACCACAACTTTGTAATTCTCAGCGTTTTTTTCTTGTGGTTTATTTCTAATCTCGTTGTCCTGTCATCAGAAAAGATACTTGAGATGATTTCGATTTTCTTAAATTTACCAAGGCTCAACTTGTGGCTCTATAAATATCCATTAAGTTCAATTTAGGAAGCAGAGATTAAATAGCTAATGTCTGTTGGGTCATAGAAAAAGCAAGAGAATTACAGACAAACATGTACTTCTGCTTTATTGACTATGGTAACGCCTTTGCTGTGTGGATGAAACAAACTGTGGAAAATTCTTAAAGAGATGGGAATACCAGACCGCCTTACCTACCTCCTGAGAAATCTGTTTGCATGTTAAGATGCAACTGTTAGAACTGGACATGGAACAATGGACTTGTTCAAAGTTGGGAAAGGTGTACTTCATGGCTGTATATTGTTACCCTGCTTATTTAACTTATATACAGTGTACATCATGCAAAATCGCAGGCTGGATGAAGTGCAAGCTGGTATCAAGACTGCTGGAAGAAATATCAATAACCTCAGATATGCAGATGACATCACTCTTATGGCAGAAAGTGAAGAGGAATTAAAAAGCCTCTTGATGAAAGTAAAAGAGAGGAGAGTGAAAAAGCTGGCTTTAAACTCACCATTCTAAAAACAAAGATCATGGCATCCATTCCATCACTTCTTGGCAAATAGCTGGGGAAACAAAGGGAATCATGAGAGACTTTATTTTCTTGGGCTCCCAAATCACTGCAGATGGTGACTGCAGCCATGAAATTAAAAGACGCTTGCATCTTAGAAAGAAAGCTATGACAAACCTAGACAGCATATTAAAAAGCAAAGACATTACTTTGCAGACGAAGGTCCATCTAGTCAAAGCTATGGTTTTTCCTGTAGTCATGTATGGATGTGAGAGTTGGACCATAAAGAAAGCTGAGCATTTAAGAATTGATGCTTTTGAACTATAGTGTTGGAGAAGACTCTTGGGAGTCCCTTGGACTGCAAGGGGATCAAACTAGTCAATCCTAAAGGAAATTGATCCTGAATATTCATTGAAAGGACTGATGCTGAAGCTGAAGTTCCTATACTTTGGTCACCTGATGGGAAGAACTGACTCATTGGAAAAGACCCCAATGAAGGGAAAGACTGAAGGCAGGAGGAGAAGGGAATGACAGAGGGCAAGATGTTTGCATGTCATCACTAACTCAATGGACACGAGTTTGAGCAATCTCTGAGAAATGGTGAAGGACAGGGAAGCCTGGCTTGCTGCAGTCCATGGGGTCTTAAAGAGTTGGACAGGATCGAGTGACTGAACAACAATGAAAATGACAATAAAAAGAGAGCAGGGATGGTATAGTATCATCAGATAAATTAGACTTAAAAATTTGTAGGAAGTAAAGTACATTATTTATTAACAATGGTTCAATATGGCAAGAAGATACAGCAATTATAAACGTTTATGCAATGAACAACAGACCTTCAAAATATATAAAGCAAAGATGGACATCACTGAAAGAAGAGAGAGTTGTACAATAAGCATGTAACCCTAAAGGGAAAGGGATGGGAGACTTTTCGCAAAACTGTCATAGCCCCTGAATTTTCCTTGTAAGGAGTGAAGGAGCTTTGCCTTATCTTTCTCTCCTTCCATGAGCTTCTTGGAATGAAGTGTTCCCTGCGAAGCTGAGAATTTTGCTTGTTTTCTAAATTCTCTAGGGTTGCTTCTGTGTCATTTAGGAGGACAGTTTAGTTGTGCTCCTGCCCAAATACTGGCTCATTAGAGATGAAGACTTTGGTTTTCTCAGGGCTAGATTAGGCTCAGCACAGAATCATAAACTTACCACTTATATAAAATTCATTTACTTCATGAGAAACAATATAATATTACCGAATTTGTCAAAGACTAAGAAGCTAATATTGGTCATCTATAATCCATATCATTTTGCATGAAAGACATTAAAAAATTATATTGGAGTATAGTTGATCTACACTGTTGTGTTAGTTTAGGTGTACAGCAAAGTGGAAAGAATTTTAACACTAACAGAATGGAAAAGCCATAACCACAGAATAAATATACTTCTTTAGCTTCAATATATCTAGTTCTTGGGAAAAGAATTTTGTATGTTGTATGTCAAGCAATTGAAGTATTATTACCTGCCACAATCTTTAGATGACATTTGTTAATATTTGGTTCAGTTTAAATTCCCCTTATAGTCTAAATATTTGATATTGTTCATACACTGGAGTCAATGATTTCTTTGAGAAAAAAGATTTACCTCCCTTTCCCCATGACAGAATCAACCACTTCCTCCAATATATTTTCATAATTTTGAGGCAAGCCTTTATTATATAATTGATAAGAGTGCAATCAAATATTTATTTTTCTCTTATAGCAATTCCCAGGAAAGGGGTGATGGCTTCCCATATCTGTAAGATAATATTTTATATTTTGAGAATGTCAAAGAAATGAATTACTCAATATATACAGATTAATTACAAAAGAAAAAGACAGACATCTGCGAGCAAGAATATTTGGCAACTGCAAGAACAGACTACATGTAGGTCTAAATCCTGGGTCTGCCACCAGGAAGTTGTGACTACAAAACAAGCTTTCAGTACCCCATTGTTGCCATTGTTCAGTCACTAAGTCGTGTCTGACTCTTTGCAGCCCCATGGACAACAGCAAGCCATGCTTCCCTGTCCCTCACTATCTCCCAGAATTTGCTCAAACTTTTGTCCATTGGGTTGGTGATGCTATCCAACCATCTCATCCTCTGCTGCCTTCTTCTTCTTCTGCCTTTAATCTTTCCCAGCATCAGGGTCTTTTCCAATGAGTCCACTGTTCCCATCAAGTGGCCAAAGTATTGGACCTGCACCTTCAGCATCAGTCCTTCCAAAGAACATTCAGGGTTGATTTCCTTCAGAATTGACTGGTGATCTTCTTGCTGTCCTAGGGACTCTCAAAAGTCTTTTCTAGCACCATTATTCAAAAGCATCAATTCTTTGACTCTCAGCCTTCTTTACAAAACAAACTCTCAGTATCCCAGTACACTGTGATATTATTACTTTTTTTAGTTTTTCGTGTATATCTGTCCTGTGAAATGTGATTTTACTTTATTTTATTCATTTTTTTGTTAAAAATTGTTTTTATTTTTACTTTATTTTGCTTTACAATACTGTATTGGTTTTGCCATACATTGACATGTTTCAGCCATGGGTGTACATGAGGTCCCAATCATGAACCCCCCTCCCACCTCCCACCCCATATCATCTCTCTGGATCATCCCCGTGCACCAGCCCCAAACATCCTGTATCCTGTATTGAACATAGACTGGCGATTTATTTCTTACATGATAGTTTACACATTTCAATGCCATTCTCCCAAATCATCCCACCCTCGCCCTCTCCCACAGAGTCCAAAAGTCTGTTATATACATCTGTGTCTCTTTTGCTGTCTTGCATACAGGGTTATCATTACCATCATTCAAAATTCCATATATATGTGTTAGTATACTGTATTGGTGTTTTTCTTTCTGGCTTACTTCGCTCTGTATAATAGACTCCAGTTTCATCCACCTCATTAGAACTGATTCAAATGTATTCTTTTTAATGACTGAGTAATACTCCATTGTGTATATGTACCACAGCTTTCTTATCCATTCCTCTGCTGATGGACAAAAGAGACCATAGCAACAATCAACAAAGCCAAAAAGTGGTTCTTTGAAAGGATAAATAAAATTGACAAAGCATTAGCCAGACTCATCAAGAAACAAAGGGAGAAAAATCAAATCAATAAAATTAGAAATGAAAATGGAGAGATCACAACAGACAACACAGAAATACAAAGGATCATAAGAAACTACTATCAGCAATTATATGCCAATAAAATGGACAACGTGGAAGAAATGGACAAATTCTTAGAAAAGTACAACTTTCCAAAATGGAACCAGGAAGAAATAGAATATCTTAACAGACCCATCACAAGCATGGAAATTGAAACTGTAATCAGAAATCTTCCAGCAAACAAAAGCCCAGGTCCAGATGGCTTCACAGCTGAATTCTACCAAAAATTTCGAGAAGAGCTAACACCTATCCTACTGGAACTCTTCCAGAAAATTGCAGAGGAAGGTAAACTTCCAAACTCATTCTATGAGGCCACCATCACCCTAATACCAAAACCTGACAAAGATGCCACAAAAAAGAAAACTACAGGCCAATGTCACTGATGAACATAGATAACAAATCTTTAACAAAATTCTAGCAATCAGAATCCAACAACACATTAAAAAGATAATACACCATGACCACGTGGGCTTTATCCCAGGGATGCAAGGATTCTTCAATATCTGCAAATCAATCAATGTAATTCACCACATTAACGAATTGAAAAATAAAAGCCATATGATTATCTCAATAGACGCAGAGAAGGCCTTTGACAAAATTCAACATCCATTTATGATAACAACTCTCCAGAAAGCAGGAATAGAAGGAACATACCTCAACACAATAAAAGCTATATATGACAAACCCACCACAAACATTATCCTCAATGGTGAAAAATTGAAAGCATTTCCTTTAAAGTCAGGAACAAGACAAGGGTGCCCACTTTCACCGCTACTATTCAACATAGTTCTGGAAGTTTTAGCCACAATCAGAGCAGAAAAAGAAATAAGAGGAATCCAGCTGGAAAAGAAGAAGTAAAACTCTCACTGTTTGCAGATGACATGATCCTCTACATAGAAACCCCTAAAGACTCCACCAGAAAATTACTAGAGCTAATCAATGAATATAGTAAAGTTGCAGGATATAAAATCAACACACAGAAATCCCTTGCATTCCTATACACTAATAATGAGAAAGTAGAAAAAGAAATTAAGGAAACAATTCCATTCACCATTGCAACGAAAAGAATAAAATACTTAGGAATATACCTACCTAAAGAAACTAAAGACCTATATATCAAAAACTATAAAACACTGATGAAAGAAATCAAAGAAGACACTAATAGGTGGAGAAATATACCATGTTCATGGATTGGAAGAATCAATATAGTGAAAATGAGTATACTACCCAAAGCAATCTACAGATTCAATGCAATCCCTATCAAGCTACCAGCGGTATTTTTCACAGAGCTAGAACAAATAATTTCACGATTCGTATGGAAATACAAAAAACCTCGATTAGCCAAAGCAATCTTGAGAAAGAAGAATGGAACTGGAGGAATCAACCTGCCTGACTTCAGGCTCTACTACAAAGCCACTGTCATCAAGACTGTATGGTCCTGGCACAAAGACAGAAATATAGATCAATGGAACAAAATAGAAAGCCCAGAGATAAACCCACACACCAATGGACACCTTATCTTTGACAAAAGAGACAAGAATATACAATAGATTAAAGACAATCTCTTTAACAAGTGGTGGTGGGAAAACTGGTCAACCACTTGTAAAAGAATGAAACTAGATCACTTTCTAACACCATACATAAAAATAAACTGAAAATGGATTAAAGATCTAAACGTAAGACCAGAAACTATAAAAATCCTAGAGGAGAACATAGGCAAAACACTCTCTGACACTGTGATATTCTGTAAGGTTGAAATGCTAGTGTACTTACTGGGATAAAATCAGGATGGGCTTTTAAGTGAGAATAGATATGGTAACATTTTTTAAAGGTGTGTAGAATTATTCAGTTTGAAAATTTAATGCAAAGTGATCCTCAAGATATATACTGTTACCTAAAATCCGATTTCATAGTTTTTAAAAAGACAGTAATACATGTTATTACTGTATACATGTTATTACCCCAAATATTAGGATTTTGGATATTAGGCACACTTTATTTCAGAATGTCAGTTACAGACACAACCCTTCCTTCCCTGGCCGAGGTTTTTGGACTTTATAAGGTGTCATCTAGTAGTTACATATCCTTTTGGTAGAGGTCACTGAATATGCCTTTGGCCACATATTATCAAGTGTCTCATGTTAGAGACAGTATTCAGCAGAGGATGATACCACGTGTTGACGGCCAAAGAATGAACATCTGGAAGGTGACTCAATCCAAATATGTTGTTTTATTCCCTCAAATTTTACTAGTCAAATTTTAGAAGTTTGATATCATGTAGCAGCAACATTTCTCAGCTGCTAGCTTGGGTCTGTGTAACTAGTCAGCTTATTTTACATGGAATATGCTGTGCTTAGTCACTCAGTCGTGTCTGACTCTTTGTGACACCGTGAACTGTAGTTGTCACAGACTTCTCTGTCCAAGGGGACTCTCCAGGCAAGAATACTGGAGTGGGTTGCCATACCCTCCTCCAGGGGATCTTTCCAACTCAGGGATCGATCCCAGGTCTCGCACACAGCAGACAGATTCTTTACTGTCTGAGCCACCAGGGAAGCCCTGTATATGGGATACCGAATAGAAAAATATTTGCTCGTTAGTGAGGTGCATATGGGAACGTGTTTTGGGAGCTATTATGTGTGTTCATGTGTGTGTGTCCTTGTTGAAGATGATTTATGAAGAAAATTTTCCATGCTATTTGCCTGCTGAAGACCCAGAATCTGTTATTCCTTTCATCTCTCCTTGCAAAACAGACTGTTTTTTCTCCCAGACCATCTGTTTTGTAATACAGAACTAAGACACCTGACACACAGTGCTGACATTGTTTCCCTGAGGTCTTCCTTTAAGGCCCCGGTGCAGTCAGTACATCACACACCTTCTGAGACACCACAGGCAACACATTTAGCATTTCCCCTAAAACAGAACACAGAATGCCATCCTTCCAACCTTGAAGATTAGTTTTGTCATCAGACATAAATGTACCACCAATCCAGGGCCCCATATTTTATGGGGTCATTTCCTGAGACTGGAAAAAGGATGGTGTGGACTTGTGCCCTGCCTGGTAAAGGCTTCAGCTTGAAAGTGACCCTTTCTGCTCACATTTCTTGGCTAGCACAAGTCCCATGGCCCACTTAACTTCACAGAGGAGAGGTGCAGTCTTTCCTGTGCCTCCAAAAAGGAGGGAGTTAATCACAGTGACCAACCTGGATGACTACCTGAGAAACTGCCTGATTAAGTGGTATTAGTGGTCATTTCCCTATGGCTGTAGCAAACAGAGATGTATGGGAGACAGGTCAGTCCTCTCTCCATCTCTCCCTCCAACTCTGTCCTCTCTGAAAACAAATTCAGGTGGTTATGATGTAGTAGAGTGCATGGATAAATGTAAGTTATTAATAACATTCAGGCCTTGGATTAGATAGTGGTTTATATGTGTGTAAGGCATTTGCTTTCCTCTGCACTGAACAAGCTGGATGGTTTCTGCACCTTGGACATCAAAGAGATGTAGGGCTGGAGGCCTAGGAGTGAGAGGAAGCAGAGCTCTAACATCAGCATCTGACCCCAGAGCAGCCCCAGCAGCAGAGGTGATGGAAATGAGGTATCAGTGGTCAGCCAGAGCCTGGGCAGTGGACAGAGCTGAAAGGAGTCAGGCTGACATGGGTGTGGAATGGTGAAATCTAGTTGTAAGCTATGATGAACCTAGACAGTGTATTAAAAAGCAGAGTTATCACTTTTCTGACCCTGTAGTCATATAGTCAAATATGGTCAAATGTCCATATAGTCAAAGATATGGTTTTTCCAGTAGTCATGTATAGATGTGAGAGTTGGACCATAAAAAATGCTGAGCACTGAAGGATTGGTGCTTTTGAACTGTGGTGCTGGAGAAGGCTCTTGAGAATCCCTTGGACTGCAAGGAGATAAAGCCAATCAATCCTAAAGGAAATCAACCTTGGCTATTCATTGGAAAGACAATGCTGAAGCTGAAACTCCAATACTTTGGCCACCTGATGCAAAGAGCTGGCTCATTGGAAAAGACCCTGATGCTGGGAAAGGAGGAAGGCAGGTGGAAAAGGGGATGATGGAGGATGAGATGGTTGGATGGCATTTCCGATTCAATAGAGATGAGTTTGAGCCAATTCTGGGAGATACTGAGGGACAGGGGAGCCTGGCTTGCTGCAGTTCATGGGATCGCAGAGTCAGACATCACTGAGTGACTGAATATCAAGACATCCCCTGGGGATTTTGGGCTTCAGTGTGGACAGGAAATCTCCTAATAATGGGAGGTAATGAAAGCCAGAGAAAATTTAGTCTGATGAATGCTGGCTGAGCTGAGTAGAACTCCCAGGCTAGCGGGCCCTAGCAAAGTACCAGTTACATTAAAAAGAATTAATGATAGAAGTTGATAATTGCACTGTGGTTAATATGAGAATATCTGTATTGGGAAAGGACATACTTCTCTAGGGAAAAGGCCTTCATATATGTAATTTATCCTCAATATGTTGAAGAAAGAAAGGCTGTGTGAGTTTTTGTGTGCGTAAAGAGAGAAGGCATGCATGATAAAGCAAATTGGGTAGAATACAAACTAACAGGGGATCTGGGTAGAGGCTATATGTGTTTCTTTGCACTGCTCTTATTTTCACAATATTCTGTAAATTTTCAATTATTTCAGCCTCCAAATTAAAACCGAATGACATGACAGTGTGGCACATGTCATATTTCAGGTGACAAAGTCCCTATTAGGCCTGGGGAGTATCCGTCAGCCTTGCCTGGGGTGGGGGTGCAGGGAGGGCTTCATGGAGAAGTTTCAAGAGAGACTGGAAGGATGACAACCTGATGGAGGTGTGTGAGGCCCTGGAGCATTGACTGAGGTGGGAGCAGGACAGGCTGCAGGGGAGAACTGTGAGGTCCCATCCATCCCGAGAGTTGTTAATGGAAGGCAACACTGTGTGTGCTGTGACCCTGCAGGGCTCGCCCTCCTCATGGTGAGTGTCACCTGTGTGACCAAGACTGCTGCCTCCTGCCCCTCCAGACAGTTACACAATCCTTCTCATTGCTGGAGCCGAGGCTTAGGAACCTTCAAGGGAAGAAAGCCTGAGGGAGGGGCTTGCAGCTCAAAGTGGCCTGGGATGGGCAGGGCCCACTTGCTTTGCTCTCCCCATAAAGGCTCAGCACTTCACTCATGTCAGGACTCTCTGCAGAGGCAGTAGCTCTGAGTCTGCACCTGGCAGGGAAGTCTCAGCTCCTGGCATCTGCGAGGAAGGAAGGGGATAGCTCTCCGTGCTGTGAGGAAGCTGAGTCTGAGACAAGATCCGAGTGTGTGGGGAGCCACGATGCCAGCTCAGGTCTGATCTTTGTCTCAGGGATGCAGAGTTTCAGAGAAAGGAACCTGTGGGCCCTTAAGGATTTGAGGATGGGATCTGCTGCTAAGTCTCTTGGATGAGGTGGGGTCTATTCTAGGAGGTTCGAGAATGCTCAGAATCCCGTCACTTTCCATTTGAGGTTTCCATATGCAGAAAGTTCAGAGATCATAATAGGAATATGAAAAACGATGGATCAGCAAGGGTGGAAGGGAGAGAAAGAATGAACCCGCCAATGATGTTCTGCACCTGCTTTCTTTAGGGGCCAGGTGCCAGATTCAGCCTCCTGCTGTTCCTCTCTCTGGCTGCCAGAGGGCGGGGTGCAGGTAAGTCACTCAGGAGCAGCAGTTTCATGAGCTCACCCAGGTGCACAGCGGAGCAGAGGGAGTGGAGCTGGGCTGGATGCTGATGTTCTGGCCCAGAGTGGAGTCGTGGAGATGCAGAGAAGCCGCACTTTGCAGCCAAATTGAGCTGTGGCCTAGTGTTGGTTGCTGTCTCTCTGGATGTTTGGTCTGAAGCTAAGCCCTGTCCTGGGGCCCCAGTCTGTGTCTCTGTATGGCTGAGGGGGCTCAGGGGAGTCCTAGAGACGAAGACTATTTTCTTCTAGCTGCTCCTGCTCCCGTGGCCTTGGCTTTGGGATTTCCAGAGGGTGCTTGGTGGTCAGGGTTGTGTCCAGGGAACATTCTTCCCTAATCCTCATCCTCACAATTCCATTTATCACAATAGGCATAAAGCGAATTTTCGTGTTTAATTAGTTGTGGAGAAGAATGCAGGTTGAGTTAAGCCTGTACTAGATGGTGGCTCAGCTAGTCTTAGCAGAGAAGACACTGACCTCGGGGCCTGCAATGCCCAGTGATGAGCCTGTGAAGGAGAAAGGAGCTGGGAGTCAATGACCAGGAAGGCTGGAGTGAGCCGTGCAACACTATTAATGAGAATTATCCTCACATCCTCTACAGTGACCCCTTCTGTTGGGAAGGTCTGGGGGAACGAAATCTGTGCCCCTTTCCTGTCTTTCCTGCCCAGAACCTGCAAGGAAATCAAAGAAACTTGCCATAGAGCTGGTGGTGAGTAATAAACAAACTCAGCATCCTCTCCTTTTGGCCCCTTTTTCACTACAGATCCTGGTCATGGAGATCAAAAGGGGTGTGCCTACCACTCGTGTCGGCTCTGACTCCAGCGTCCAGTCTAGGATATTTCCAGTGGGAATTTTGAGGCTTTTGGGTCCCATCTAGTTGTAGGAGACATGATTTTCTGAACACAGGGAGAATGTTTCTGGTGTTCCTGGTGACTCTTAGTTTGGCAACCAGAGCTCTGATGGCTTAAGATTTTCTCCTTCTTGTAAGTAAGCTAAATAGTTAGTCTGCCCCAGTGTCATAGATTCTGGCAGGCAGAGACATAGTCCTTTATTACTCACTAACGCAGAAGTAGCCAGAGCATCAGCTTTTTCCTGTGTTGTTTCCCTCGTCCTGTCCCATCACAGTGATGTGAAGAGGTCCAGGAGATATCTGCACATGTAATTTGTTTGCCAAGCAGCTCATAAATTGGAATCATCAAGCAAGTACAAGTCTTTTCTGATATTACAGCTTATTTTCTTTGGGGCTGAGTATGAGGAGGAACTCTGCACTTAGGGAATCCGAATCTCATAAGATGGGCGGTGACCATGCCTGCCCTTAGCTCTGAGTTGCAGAGGCCACATCCTGATGTGGACTTGAGATGTGGTCAGGTGCTCTTATCAGGCCTCGGGTGGTCAGAAGGAGGCTCTATCCAGAGGGAGATACCATCTCTGTCTTCTTGGATGTTTGCTTTATAAAGCGTTTTTGAAAAGGAAGCCTGGACAAAGGCAGTCAGTGTTTCTGCTCTAAGATTACCCACAGAGAATTGTCGTCAAGAAATGGGTGTGTGTAGGAGCCTTCAGGATACATTTCTGACTTCCCAAATTCTTTCTGGTGATGGGGCCTGACAGGGATTCCCTGTTCTCAGACAGGGGGGTCTCTGGCTGGTTCCCTCTGCAGATGGCCTGTATCACCTCCGCACTGAGAATGGTGTCATCTACCAGACCTTCTGTGACATGACCTCTGGGGGTGGTGGCTGGACCCTGGTGGCCAGCGTCCATGAGAACAACATGCATGGGAAATGCACTTTGGGCGATCGCTGGTCCAGCCAGCAGGGCAACAGGGCTGACTACCCAGAGGGCGACGGCAACTGGGCCAACTACAACACGTTTGGGTCTGCAGAGGCCGCCACCAGCGATGACTACAAGGTACTGAGTACCCAGCTGGGAAGGATGGGGAGCGGGGTGTGGCTGGAGCAGAGCATGTGGAAGGGAGGGCGGGAGACGGGGAGGTGAAGGTGGGGCTGGAGAAGAAAGACAGAAGCCCACGTCTTGAATCACAGCTTCCTCCCACCAAGGCTGTTTGGGTGGTGCGGCCTCATTGTCTGCTGGAGGAGGTTGGGTTTCTGAGCACTGCTGGGCACCTGGCCTCCTGAAGTCCACAGCTCTCAGCTCAAGTGAGGGTTGCGTATGTCTGTCTTTGGCTGGTGGTACCTCCCAGGTCAGTAAGGCTGAGTGTGTGTCCCTCTGCAGAACCCCGGCTACTACGACATCCAGGCCCAGGACCTGGGCATCTGGCATGTGCCCAACAAGTCCCCCCTGCAGCACTGGAGGAACAGCTCCCTGCTGAGGTACCACACCAACACGGGCTTCTTCCGGAGACTGGGGCATAATCTGTTTGGCCTCTACCAGGTACATGGGGCTGCTGGCTGGGGGTTGGGGGTGGTCTTTTGGTGAACAGAGAACCAATGTTTTGGATGGGGAGTAAGTCTGCTCTGGTCATTGCACTAAGAGGAACCTCTGCTTGGCTTTCTCCTACCTCTGGGTCCCTGTGAACTAGTGTGCTGCCTCTCAGAGGAACTGTGAGCCAGGAAGCACAAGAAGCTCCGGGGAAGAAGGGAGTGGGTAAAGAAGGAGAAAAACAAGGGTCTTGAAGCTGGTCAGCTTCTGAGCTATGAGTAGGGATGGCAAAGAATTCCTATCATTCAGACTGTTGTCTGAATAATGCTGCCTGAGGCGTTAAATCCTCTACTTCCCAGTACAGCAGTATCTCTACTCTCCTCAATCTGTATTTTCATCCCTGTAGAAATTCCCAGTGAAGTATGGAGCAGGGAAGTGCTGGACTGACAACGGCCCAGCCATTCCTGTCGACTATGACTTTGGTGATGCTGAGAAAACTGCATCTTATTACTCACCAAATGGTCAGCGTGAGTATCTGCTTCCAAATCCCAGTCATCAATCCTTTGCTGCACTCTTGGGGGAAGGGTAAATAACAACAATTAATGATTGCCAGCATTTATGGAATGCATATCAATAAAACACACCAAACTGTTTTCTGGAAACTTGACATGGTTTTGTGTCATTTAATCATCCTGAAAAATCTATGGAGTTAGAATTACTGTCCTCTCCATTGTAGAGAACATAAAGCCAGACTTCTTAATCAATATACTGTGTGACATAATAGTTACACAAAAAAGGCAAGCTAATGTTCCCAGGTGAGAACTACTTGGAAAGTAGTGAGAAAAATTTGTTTTTGTTATGATGGATAGCTGTTATTTGAAAGAAGACATTTTTTCAGCATGATAAAACAGGAGACGTGGGTTTGATACCTCAGTAGGGAAGGTCCCCTGGAGAAGGAAATGGCTACCCACTCCAGTATTCTTGCCGGGAAAACTCTAGGACAGAGGAACCTGGCGGGCTGCATTCTGTGGTGTCACAAAGAGTCAACCACGACTGAGACTAACACTACTAAAGTTAATGTTTGGTGGGAAAATGCGAACCATCAGTTTTTACATTTACTGTTTCAATGAGAGCAGGTAATGGTAGGTAGGGCAAATAAAGTCATGGTAATTGGATGAGAAGTGTGCAAGCAGAGACCAATGGCAACTTCTTTTTTTTTTATTTTTACTTTATTTTACTTTACAATACTGTATTGGTTTTGCCATACATTGACATGAATCGATGGCCACTTTTGATCATTGCTTATTCCTGCTGGACCTCTGGAGGTCTTCTTGCTGATCTCTCAGTGGACTCTAATTTCTTCAATGAGCCCTAGGCGGACAAGTGACTCTTGTGAACATAAGCCTTGGTCTTGTTAGCTCAGATGGAAGGAGGTTCCCTTCCAGCCAAATTCAGAGCCATGATGTAGCAGCTGCTGTCCAGAGAAGTGTTGGGTTTCATCCCCTAAGCTTGGAGTGCTGGGCTGTAACCTGACCTGTTGATTTAGGGAATCCCTGGGCTGGTCAAAGGGAAATTGTTTCCAGTTCATCTTTTGAATACTTAGGCCTTTCTCTGCCTCTCTTTTCCAGGAGAATTTGCTGCAGGATTTGTCCAGTTCAGGGTGTTTAACAATGAGGGAGCTGCCAATGCCCTGTGTGCTGGGATGAGAGTCACTGGCTGCAACACTGAGTTTGTGAGTTTAGGGATGATCCCTGGCTTGTGTGTGTGTGTCTACGTGTGCATGGGAACACTTGATTGGGATGTTTTAATGTAAATCTCCTTGGCTTGCATTTTATTCTTTTGCTGGTATTTTGTGGACATACTTTTAAAATTGTTACTATTGAGGAGCCTGGTAGGCTGCAGTCCATGGAGTTGTGAAGAATCAGACACAACTGAATGTCTTCACTTTCACTTTTCACTTTCATGCATTGGAGAAGGAAATGGCAGCCCACTCCAGTGTTCTTGCCTGGAGAATCCCAGGGACAGGGGAGCCTCGTGGGCTTCCATCTATGGGGTTGCACAGAGTCGGACACGACTGAAGCGACTTAGCAGCAGTAGCAGCATTGCTTTTAAATTGAGATTCAATGGACATAAACCATTTTATTAGCTTCAAGTATATAACATAATGATTCTATATTTTTATGTATTTTGAAATGATCATCACAGTAACTCTAGTCAACATCCACCATCACAAATAGTTTCAAATTCTTTTGTCTTGTGATAAAAAATTTTAATATCTACTCTGTTCGTAACTTTTCAGTGTACCAATCAGTACCAATCAGTATTATTAACTATAGTCACTATCTATACTTTACATCCCCAGGACTTATTTTATAACTGAAAGTTTGTACCTTTGTCTAATGGATATAATTTCCTGTATTGAAGTCCAATTTATCTGTATTCTCATGTATGATTAGTACTTTGATGCTGTGTTTAAGAAGTATTTTCCTATGTCGAGATCATGATGCTATTCTACATTCAATGTAGAAACTTTATGTTTTTATTTTTTCCCAGTATTGAGAAGAGAGCACCGTAGTTGTGGTTAGTGGAGACTGTCTCTGAAGGACATTTATGGCTGGGGGGCTGGAGGAAGAGAGAGTCAGAGCTCTAAGAACAAGAATATTCATTCAGTACCTTTTCCTTCCACAACTGTCAGTCTGAGAAACGTGACCCTGAAGTCAAGGACATCTTCACTTCCCCGTTCAGTTACCAGTTGTCCATTTCTCGGTCGAGGTGTGATAGCTGTGTCTTCATGGAAGGGTCCCTAGATTATGATTTGGGGGATGATGCAGGTGTGGGCTCTGGGAGTAGGGTGAAACGTGTTCCCCCTACACTGGCTTCCAAGGAGCCTTATCTTGCTCATTAATGCTGATTTGCATGTACCCTTGCAAGCACTGATCCCTTAAAAATACATGCTAAGGAACCTACAAAGTGCAGCTATTAGAGAAGCAAAGCTGACAGAGTCATCCTAAGGAGCTCAGACTGAGTGGGAGAGAGATATAAATGCATGATTGCAGCCTCATGTGGTATCGCCTGTGGTAGCAACATAAACAAGGGGCTCCGGGAACACAATACAGGAGCTGCTACCTGTACGAATGGCACACAGTTGATTCTGAAGGAAGGTGACATCTTTGCTGAATGTCGAAAGATGTGTGTAAAATTCAATAGGCAGCAAGGGGCAGAGTAGTGTCCTTGAGCATGAGTGACTGACATGTTCAAAATCACTGGGATTTAATAGACCATGGTGTGTTGAGGGGGCAGTGAGCTGTTGTGTAAATTGTATCATGGTATGCACATGGTGTAGAATCAAGAGCTGATGCTGGAAATACTTGCAAGAAGTAGGGCAAGGAGGGGCTTTTGAATTATGTTCAGGACACAGAGTTTATGTTATAGGTGATGGGACACCTATAATCTGATGTTAGGGGACACATTAGAGGAGTTTGAACAGATTAGTGACCTGATCATTCAAGAGCAGGGAAATGAGTCAGTGAGACCATGCTGCTGCTGCTAAGTTGCTTCAGCCGTGTCCGACTCTGTGCGACCCCACAGATGGCAGCCTGCTAGGCTCCTCTGTCTCTGGGGGGACTCTCCAGGCAAGAACACTGGAGTGGGTTGCCATTTCCTTCTCCAATGTATGAAAGTGAAAAGCGAAAGTGAAGTCGTGCCCGACTCTTAGCGACCCCATGGACTGCAGCCTACCAGGCTCCTCCGTCCATGGGATTTTCCAGGCAAGAGAACTGGAGTGGGGTGCCATTGCCTTCTCCAGTGAGACCATGAGGCAGGTACAGGTAAAGGTACAGGTGTGAAATACTGAGGACCTGAGCCAGGGTGGCCTTGATAAATTTAATAGAGCAAGCATGGATGCCTAGACAGTGAAATCAGCAGTTCTTGATGATTAAATGAACTTGGGGCATGGGAAGTGAAAGAGGCAACAGACTTCAGGGTTTTGTTTTGGGTGATTGAGTGCTATCAATTAAGATGGGTGACAGGAGGAGAAATAGATTCAAGGGCAGCAAGAGAGCGAATTAGTTTTGTTTTGCTTAAGTGGAGTTTTAGATTTAGTGATATGTAGGTGGAGACATTCACAGGGCAGCTGGATATGGGGTTTCAAGCCCAGAAAATACCTGGCTGGTCATTCAGATTTAGGAGTGTATCTTGGCAATAGGTGATTATGCTGGTCCTAGCAAAAGGCATGGGAGAAGACAGACCATCATCAGGAGAGTGAGGTGTGGACAGAATTGTGAGGAATCAATAGCCTTTAGGGGATCCATTGAGGAAAAAGCATGGTTGAGGGGGTCTGAGAATAAGCATGAAGGAAAGTAGAAAGGAATTCAGGAAAGCATGGTTTCAGAGTCCACTGGAGGGAAAGGTTTTTTCAGGGGAGGGGTCAAGGCAAGTAGGAAGAAGACCGCATTTACAGGGGATTTGACCATTAAGAGCTCCCTGGTGTGTCCACAGCCAACCCCTTGCTGTGTCTTCTCTCTCTGCCCCCCAGCACTGCATTGGTGGAGGAGGATTCTTCCCAGAGGGCAATCCAGTGCAGTGTGGGGATTTCTCCTCCTTTGACTGGAACGGATACGGAGCTCACCAGGGTTACAGCTCCAGCCGGGAGATCACTGAGGCAGCTGTGCTCCTGTTCTACCGCTGAGAGCTGTGGTGTGAGACAGGAAGCCAGCTCCTAAGCCCAGACCCTCAGAGGTGGAAAAATGGAATGCTAACAAGGAGGGGAGGGGAATAAATTACATCACTTTGTGCACTTTGTGACTCTCAGTTTCTTTTAATTCCTTTTACAAATTGAAACCTGGAGTGATGTTTTACAATAACACCTTGTAAGCTGGTGATTTCTACTTTAGACTTTCAGAGTTTGGAACTTCTAGTCTCAGGTATCCCAGACACACATTTGCTTCTCTTTCTAGGGAACCCCTATGGGAGACTGAGGAGCAGGGAAAAATCATTCTTAATTTTCCTACCATTCTATTATTGGTTAGTCAAATCAAGCTCTCTGCATAGGTATGTTAAAGAGGAAAAGCTGATTATTATTTAGGTTCAGTAGGAAAAAAAGAAATTGAGGTCACAGCTGTCCATTTCCTTTATTCCTCCAATTTTGACAGTTGGGACAGTGTCTCTAAAATGATTTGGTACTATTTGCAACATCTCTGTTTTCGAGAGGGTTCTCACAATACCAAGGAATTCACTGACACCTAATGGGATGTCCTACAACTCAACTCCATTTTGACCCAGTCTACCAGGAGACAGCGTCAGATCCCCATGTGAAGGGCTCAGTCCTACAAGTCTGTCCCTTGAATCCCCTACTCCAGACACGGGTTGCAAGTCCAGACTGTCACCTGTGCTTTGACTGACTGGCTGTGGATTGGAGGTTCCAGTGAATCCCTCCTTGGGTTCAATTAAATTGCTAGAGTGGCTCAGAAAACTCAATGAAACATTTTATCTACTAGATGATGAGTTTATTAGAAAAGGGTATAACTCAGGAACAGCCAGATGGAAGAGACAGCTGGAGCCAGTACAGGTGAAAGGCCCAGAGCTTTCTTGCCCTGAAGCATTTCTTCCCAATCTCCACATATTCACCAACCCTGAAGCTCTCTAAACTGTATCTTTTTGGGGTTTTACACAGACAGGTTTGATTAAATCATTGACTAAGTGTCAGGATACATTTAACAGGAGGCTTCCTGTGTGCTGTTTCAGATCTGTCAGGAATACTCAGGAATTAAGAGGAGAGGCGAGCCTCTCCCAGGGGCTGAAGAATCTAGGCATTTCCATCATTAATTTTTCTATACAGTGATAAGTATCCTCTTCCTCCTTGTGAACCTTACAGTAAAAGTGATCGTTTACAAATCTCTCTCTTTAATATGGATTGCCTATGTTTTGTAAGTCTGGAACTTTAATCTTTATCTTTGCTAAGAATAACAACTTTGTAAGACAGTATATATACACACACCAAGTTAATTAAAACACCTTTGCTCCATCAGAGCTCTTGTCCCCATGTCTTTCTCTCTCTCTCTCTCTTTTTCAGGTTGATCCCTTGGAGCACAGAGGCCCTCTGAGTTCACTTTTCTGCCCAGGCTTCTAAGACCCTCTCCAGAAGGCGCTCTGCGTCTTCACTCCATCAAGAGGGTGCCTGAGGCCTCCGTGAACAAAGCAAGTCCCTTGTCAGGGACTTTATTGGCTTTCTGTGTAAACCAAGGAATATCAGCCTCTTTCTTTCTCCTTTACTTTCATATCGGTCGACTCCGGACCACCAGGTTCCGGTCCATTAAAGGACCGCAACAACTAGGGAAATTGATTCAACCTTCCAACCCTTTTCTTTTCAGGAGAGTCAAGGTGAATGGGCTTGAAAGTTTCAACCGTCTCATTTCAAGGCAGATTCTAACTTCATTAACATGACTGAAGATCTCTGAGGCAGAGTCTGAAAGTAGCCCATTCCAACTGAACTAGAATTGTTGGTTTTTGCAGAAACAGAAGCAGTGGGTTCTGATTGATATTATCTGCAATGTTCAAATAAGTCCAGCTGGTACCTAATGCCCAAGCAAGAGTCACCCAAGTGTCAAGATAAATTTCTTTCTGATAAATTGATCCTCCAAATTCTGTCCACAGAATCACACCAGAGCTTGTAGCTGGATGTCCCCAGTCTGTAATGCATTGTAAAGTTATCCCTTGTCAGCTTGGATTCGGCATGGTCCCAGGTCATGGGCTGGAATCAAAAAACCAGACCTCATAGTCAAAGACAGTTGAATCATGGATTGCAGATTCATCAAAGTCCTAGTCAACATCACAAACACACTCTCTTGTAAGAAGGCTTGATTTTAGCATTTTTCTTTACCATGTTAGTGTGAGAAGGTAGTACCAAACTCAGATTCAAACTTTGACAAATCTGGCTCCCATTTGTAATTTAATTCTGTTCCCAGAGTGTTGTCAGTGTTGCATTGTTCTGTGATCGATCATACAGTGTATGTATTTGGTCTGCAAGCTGCCAGGAACATGACCTGTGTATTAGATGATTCGGGTGCTGACCATGCCTTGTCAGTGCGTCATTTTATTTTCACATCGTGACAACACCAAACCAAATCCTTCATTGAGAATATCTCTGGCAGATTTGCTAAGGTCCGCATATGTAGATGAATGCACATTGCTCATACACAGAATTCTATGTGTAGGTCTGATGGCAAGACTGTGAGAGGAGGTGGTCCGGTGTCTCCTCAGGTGAGTTCTGCAGCCACAGCTGAGGCCACAGTGTTTGCTCTGAGTTGAGCAGCAGCTATCTTGGTTGGAAGGTGAAGTGGAAGCCCTGTGGTTGTTCTTGACTAAACCTGATTTGTATGGTAGTTGGTCAACAATGGCTAATGTACAGTTGACCCTAGAACAATGTGTGGATTGTGGTCACCAGTCCTCCAAACAGTCTAAAATCCACATATAACTTACGGTTGATCATTTGTACCCATAGTTTCTTCATATCTGCAGTTCCTCTGGGTCTGTGTTCCACATCTGCAGATTCAACAAGTCATGAATTGTGTGCTGTGCTGTGCTTAGTATCTCAGTCATGTCCGACTCTTTGTGACCCCATGGACTGTAGCCCGTCAGGCACCTCTGTCCATGAGAATTCTCCATGGAAGAATACTGGAGTGGGTAGCTTATCCCTTCTCCAGGGGATCTTCATGAATTGCGTAGGATTATGTGATTTAATATTGGAAAAATCCAAGATATAAGTGGATGAGCACAGTTCAAACCAGCTTTGCTCATGGGTCAGCTGTGTTTGCTTTTTTCTAGTATCTTCTCTTTTTTCCACCTCCCTAATAAATCTTTCCCCCTTACTAGCTCATTCCAGATTTCTGTCCTTCTCCTTTAACCCTTCTTTCTTACTCCTTTTTGTTACCTCTTGCCTTATTTCTCTCTCTTTATGTCAGGTTGCTACAAATCCCAGCTTGAATCTGCTAGATGTGTAAAGCCAAGCTACTGATGCGGGATTGTGGTGAAGGAAAGTGCAGCATTTTCTGAAGACTCTAAGCAAGGAGTTTGGGTAGCTAATGCTCAAATCCTGGATCCTGAACTCCCAACTGGCTTTCAGGGAAAAATGTTTAAAGGCAGGATGGGTAAGAGGGTTGCTGTATTCTAGATCAACAGGTGGACACTCTTCTGATTGGTTGTTGGTGGGGTAATTGGGACTCAACTTCATCAACCTTCTCCAACTGATCTGGAGCCCACCTGTTTGTGGCCAGCCCCCAGTTACCTTCTCCTATCTGTTGTGGGTTTCATTATCTGCAAATCGTTTTGAAGGATATGGCTCAGAAGAGATTTGTCATCTGGAAGGAATATGTTTGGAGCCCTGGCAAGCTTCTGTTTCTTTTCTCCTGAAAACTCAGCAGTCAGTTTTATGGGTCTCAGGCTAGGAATCCCTGGGTCTTGAGGGCCTCTGTGAATTTGTCAGTTTTCTTCTCTATGTTCTTTTCAGTTTGCTTCTGTAGCCTTCTGAGCTGCTTCCTCCTCCCCCTCCCCACTAATGGATGTTGCTCTTCTTCTTTCTCTTCTCCTCCAGGGTGGCTGCTACTGCCTCGTACTTCCGGTCAGCCTCATGAGCCAGGTGCCCTAGGCAGGAAAACTTGCACATAGGTGTCAGATGGACATAGATGTCAAGATGTCACCTTGAGGATGGCAGGGATCACTGTCCACTTTTTCATGCCATAGGGTGGTAGGATCCCATCAAGTACCTTGAGGTGGTCCAGAGTGGCCTGGCCTTGCCTGGTCTTGGGGGTACCATGTCTCACACTGTCAGCCAGAAGATGCAGTTGGGTTTTCGGATTTGGGAGGGGTTGGCATTTACCTGCTTGCAGAGGAAGGCCAGGCACTTCAACTTGTTTCTGTAGAAACTGCCAGGAAATACTGATTACCTAGGAGTGCAGGAATACCACCTTCTGGCCTAGAAGCACCTTCTTGGCCAGGGTGGCTCCCAGGTAGGCCAGGAGATGGCCTCAGCTATCAAACACCAGGACCTGCCCCTCCACCATCTTTGGCATTTGTGTGGGAAAGAAACTTTTGTTACTAAAACAGGATGGTGAGTCTATAGGTATTTACTTTCATGATTCATTAAACTGTCTATTTATGCTTTTAATCCTTTTCTGTATGTGTATTAATTTTTTACAATAAAGTATTTTTTTTTTAACAATAAATCCTAAATAGTTCACAGGGAGAAGCTGGACTGAATGCAAGTTTGGAATGGGGGAGCTTTAAGTCACACTATTCTCTCTCCACACAGTTACAGACTGACAATTTTTTTTCCCTAAAGTACATTTTGAATTATGCTATTATGGACTGGTGATTGGTGATGAATCTAAATTCACAAAAAACAATACTCTCTCATAATCAAATATTTATTTACTCTTTTACATTCTTACTAACTTTTGACTGTGAGGATCACAACAAACTGTGGAAAATTCTTCAAGAGATGGGAATACCAGACCACCTGACCTGACTCCTGAGAAATCTGTATGCAGGTCAGGGAGCAACAGTTAGAAATGGACATAGAACAACAGACTGGTTCCAAATAAGGAAAGGAGTCCATCAAGGCTGTATATTGTCACCCTGCTTATTTAACTTATATGAAGAGTACGCCCTGAGAAATGCTGGACTGGATGAAGCACAAGCTAGAATCAAGATTGCCAAGGAAATATCAATAAACTCAGATATGCAGATAACACCACACTTAGGGCAGAAAGCAAAGAAGAACTGAAGAGCCTCTTGATGAAAGTGAAAGAGAGTGAAAAAGTTGGTTTAAAACTCAACATTCAGAAAACCAAAATCATGGCATCTGGTCCCATCACTTCATGGCCGATAGATGGGGAAACAATGGAAACAGTGAGGGACTTTATTTTTTGGGCTCCAAAATCACTGCAGACAGTGACTGCAGCCATGATATTAAAAGACGCTTGCTCTTCAGAAGAAAAGTTATGAAAAACCTAGACAGCATATTAAAAAGCAGAGACATCACTTTGCTGACAAAGGACCATCTATTCATAGCTATGGTTTTTCCATTAGTCATGTATGGATGTGAGAGTTGGACTATAAAGAAAGCTGAGTGCTGAAGAATTGATACTTTTGATCTGTGGTGTTGAAAAGACTCTTGAGAGTCCCTTGGATAGCAAGGAGATCCAACCAGTCCATCCTAAAGGAAATCAATCCTGAATATTCATTGGAAGCACTGATGCTGGAGCTGAAACTCCAATACTTTGGCCACCTGATGTGAGGAACTGACTCATTGAAAAAGACCTTGATGCTGGGAAAGACTGAAGGTGGGAGGAGAGGGGATGACAGAGGATGAGATGGTCGGATGGCATCACTGACTCAATGCACATGAGTTTGAGTAGACAGGGAGTTGGTAATAGACAGGGAGGCCTGGTGTGCTGCAATCCATGAGGTCGAAAAGAGTTGGACACGACTGAGTGACTGAACTGAACTGAGCATTCCTCCACCCTGTAAACATTTCCAGCACGTTCCCACACACAGTCCAGGCACAAACTCTTCCACATCTCCCCAGTTGAGGCTGTCCGTTACTGGAAGGACAGGAGAGGGTGGCAATCCCCACCTCCTAGCATCTCCCTCACTTTCCCCAGCTCCTCTTCACGGCCAGTGCTCTAAAGTTCCTTGCTGCTTCTACAGTTTCCTTCCTAGCTTCTCTCCCTGATTCCTAACTTCTGGTCCACAGAGAGTTCAGAGATGAGAGAAATTGATCTATAGGGCACAAGGGCACAAAATGGGAAAGGAAAAGTGGAGAGGGCAAGTGACAGGCGTTCTTATAATCCCACTGACCAGCAGCAGTGGGTCACTCTTCCTTTCAGGTATATGAGAAATGTGACTCTAAAGCCCATCCTGACAGCCTGTTTCCAGGACCACTTCTGATGCTTTTTATCTTAGCCTGTGTCCTCCACACATGGAACCCTGAGGCAAAGAGGAAAGTGCCAACACCTGAGTTGCTATATGCCAATTCAGAAAGATAAGGACCAGGACAAAAAGAAAGCAATGAAGAAAAGCCTCAGGAACTCTGTGATGTATGATCACTCTGCCTGTCTTTCTCTCTTTCTTTTGCAAATTAGAATTCTTTTTATACATATATGCTAAAATACCCACCTGGTTCTGCTGTGTTATTTGCCCTAAAAAGGCAGGGTGAGGCAGAGTGAAGAATCCCAGTGCATCTGAGTGGGCCTCTCCACAAAGTAGAGAATGGTAACCCCATCCCCAGACTACTATCCCTCTTGCTGTTCCCAGCCCCCAATTCCTGCAGCAGGAAACCCCTATGGTCTGGCCCTCGCACAGACAGAGTAGAAGGTATTTGAAGGGCTGGGTGAGTGAATGAGGACGTATGACCTTTGAAACATAAAAACACTGCAGTATGTTGGGAGCGGGCTCTCTGTGGCTCGGGCAGCTGACTGGGCCTCCTGCTCTGTGGCACATGTGGGTGTGTGTGGGGTGGCCACTCCTCCAGGAGCAAGGAAGGCTCTGTCTCAACAGAATACTTTCTCAAAATTGTTTCTGGTACAAAATGAATGTACCGGAGATATGAGGTGTGGAGCTGCAGAGACCAGGCCAGCTGCCCTCCCCAGACCTCAGATCATGGCTGTGCAGGTGAGGCGGGTGGGGATGGTGCTGCTATGGGAGGACTCGCAGGAGCATCTAGAAGGAAGCACATGAGTCTGTGAGTTTGTGTGTGCATTTAGAGAGAAGGAATACATGATAAAGCAAACGGGATGAAATATGAAAAAATATAATTCACATTCTTACTAATCCTCCTCCACCCTGTAAACATTTCCTGTGAATATTTATTTTTCAAAACAAAGATGAATTTAGGTAGAAACTATATGGATTTTTAAAAGTAATATTGTTATTTTGGCCATGTTCTGTAAATTTTCAATTATTTCTAACCCAAAAGTAAATAAAAGAAATACATGCAGTGTGACATGCCACAGTTAGGGGTTGGATAAAGTCCAGTAGTAGGACAGTGAAGCATCCGTCAGCCTTGCCTGGGGTGGGGGTGTCAGGGCAGGCTTCATGGAGAAGTTTCAGAAGAGACTGGAAGGATGATGACCTGATGGTGGTGTGTGAGGCCCTGGAGCATCTGACTCAGGTGGAAGCAGGACAGGCTGCAGGGAAGAACCGTGAGGTCCCACCCATCCGGAGTCTGTTATGGTAGGGAACACTGTGTGTGCTCTGACCCTGCAGGGCTCGCCCCCCTCATGGTGAGTGTCACCTGTGTGACCATGAGTGCTGCCTCCTGCCCCTCCAGACAGTTACACAAACCTTCTCATTGCCGGGGCCGAGCCTCAGGAACCTTCAAGGAAGGACAGCTCGAGGGTGGGGCCTGCAGCCCGACGTGGGCTGCGATGGGCAGGGCCCACCCTTTGCTCTCCCCAGAGGCTCAGCATTTCACCCACCTCAGACTCTCTGCAGAGGCAGTGCTCTAAGTCTCCACCTGGCAGGGAACTCTCCGTTCCTTCATCTGTGAGGACGGAAGGAGGGAGCTCTCTGTGAAGTGACGAATCTGTTCTGAGTCTGAGACAAGATCCAGGTGTGTGAGGAACCACAATTCCAGCTCCCTGGTCTTGGTCTCAGGGATGGAGAGATTTAGAGAAAAACTCACGGCCCCGTAAGGCTTTGTAGGGTTGGATGGAGTGGGGGCATTTCCAGGAGGTTCCAGAATGCCTAGAAAGCCATCACTTTCTGTTGAGTTTTCCTTTCTAGGAAGTTGACGGAACAAAATGAGGGCAAGATAATGGATGGACTAACCGTCTGCATGTCCTTGAGAGGACACAGCCCCAGTTCTGCCTCCTGCTGTTCCTCTCTGTGGCCACCAGAGGTCCGAGTGCAGGTAAGTCACTCAGGAGCCGCTGCTTCTTCAGCTCACGCAGGTGTTTCACCCAGGTGGAGCAGAGAGAGCAGAGTTGGGTAGGAGCTGGTGATGTTCTGGCCCAGAGAGGGAGTCGTGCAGATGCAGAGAAGTCACATTTTGCAGCTGACAGAACTGTGATCTGGGTGCGGATTGCCTGGCCTCTCTGGATCTGATCTGAAGCTAGTGCATGTCCTGGGGCCCCACTCTATGCCTCTGGGTGGCTGAGGGAGCTCAGGGAGCTCAGGGGAGCTGTGGAGAAGACGGCGCTTCTTTCCAGTTGCTCCTGCTCCTATTGCCTTGGCCTCGGGGTTTCCAGAAGGAGCTGGTGAGGGTTGTGGCAATGAGCAACCTTGTCTAGTTCCCCATCCTCTCAAGTCCAAAGGTCACAGTAGAAGTAATGATACTTTTTATTTTTAATTAGCTGAGCAGAAGAATGCAAGTGTCAAGCATGTACTAGATCATGGTCAGCTAGTCTTACCCGAGAGCATCCTGACCTTTGTGGCTTCACAGTCCAGTGATGAACTGGTGAAGTGGGCAGGGACTGGGAGATGATGGCCTGGAAGGCTGGTGTGAGCAGCTTCAGACTGTTAGAGAATTATATTTGCATCCTTTAGCAGCATCCCATCCTCCTGAGACATTTTGCAAGAGCAGAACCTAAGCCCCTTTCTGGTCTTTCCTGCCTCAAAGCAGCAAGGAAATCTAAGAAAGTTGTGGTGAAGCAGGTGGTAAGTATAAACCAATCCAGGATCCTCTCATTTTGAACACTTTTAAGCTGAACAGATCTCCGTCATGGAGATGAAGAACAGAGTGCCCATCTCTTCTGTCTATCCTGGTGACTCTTGAGCAGTGATGAGTGTAAGATTTTCCCTTTCTCCTAAGCTAAAGAGTTAGCCACTCACAGTTTCATAGATGCTGGCAGAAAACAGGAAACTCCTGGCAGTGTGGCAAGGAAATTTATTGTTCATAGCAGTCGCCAGAGTATCAGAATTTTCTTGTGCTGGTTTCCTGAGTCTCAGTTCCTACAGAAGAATGGCAAGAGGGCCAGGAGACAGCTGCACAGGCAGTTTGTTTGCCAAGCAGGCTGACAAATTTGGCTTGTCAAGAAACAACAAGAGGTTTTCCTACCAGAGAATTTATTCTCTGAAGGATTGGGTCCAGGAGAGGAACTCTGCACTTAGAGAATCCGACTCTCATATAATGGGCAGTGAACATGAGAGAGCAATGCCCCATGTGCTGGAATGAAAGTCACTGGCTGCAACGATGAGCAAGTGAGTTGCTGGACAACACAGACCACGACCTGTCCGTGTGAGTGCACGAGAGGGCACCCACCCTGTGGAGTATGATGATATGCTTCTCCATGGCTTGTAGTTTTACTCTTTTGCTAATATTTCATGAACATAATTTTTAAAGTGTTACTATCACTTTTTAATTGAAATTCAACTGACATTTAACATTATATTAATTTCAAGTTTATACCATAATAATTCTATCTTTTTATACATTGCATGTGATTGGTATAATAAATCTAGTCCACACCCACAAGCATATGTAGTTACAATTTTTTTTCTTGTGATGAGAAATTAGTATCTATTCTCTCACAACTCGTCAATGTACAATATAGTATTAGTCACCATTCTGTACAATATATCCCCAGGACCTATTTCATAATTGAAAGGTTTTATCTTTTGACCACTGGACATAATTTCCTGTACTGAAGTCTAATTTGTTTGTATTCTCATGTATGATTAGTACTTCTATATTGTGTTTAAGAAGTATTTCCGCATGTTGAGGTCATGAAGTTATTCTCGAGTATTCATATTAACTTGTAGGAGGTTTACGTTTTTGTTGCTTTCCCAGTCTTGTAGAAGAGAGCACCATAGCTGGGGTGACTGGAGACTGTCTTTGAGGGTCATTTTCTGGCTGAGGGGGAGGAGAAAGAGGGAGTCAGAGCTCTAAGAATAATAAAGTTCACTTAGTGCACTTTCCTCCCACACCTGTCACTCTGAGAAATGTGACCCTGAGGTCAAGGACATCTTCACTTCCCCCTGCAATTATCAGTTTGTCCATGTGTCAGTCAAGAGGCAGCAGCTGTGGCCTTGTGGAAGGGCTTCTCGCTTATGTTCAGAGGATAATACAGACGTGGGCTTTGGAGGGTAGGGTGTTACCCCACTCTGGCTTCCATGGAGCCTTATCCCGTGCATCTGTGCCCATTTGCATGTGCCATGAGTTGTGCATGGAATTTTTGTCCTCTGTCCTTGGAATTTTTCAGGCAGAAATATCGGGGTGGGTTGCCATTTCCTACTGCAGTGGATCTTCCCAACCCAGGGATCCCACTCCTGTCTCTGGCGTCTCCTGCATTGGTAGGCAGATTCTTTACCATTGGGACACATGGAAAGCCCCATTTGCATGTCCCCCTGCAAAAACTGATTCTTTCAAAGTGTATGATACTAGCAATATATCCTAGACATGCATAGCTGACAGGGTCATTAAGGGACTCAGATGAACTGGGACAGAGATATAAACGCATGCTGGCAAGCTTCATAAGGTGTCACCTGTGGTAGCCACATAAACAAGGGGCCCTGGTTTATGAAGATGAGCCATCATCCAGATAGTGAGGTGTGGCCAGAGCCCTGAGGAAAAGCGTTTATGGGGAAAGGTAGGCTAGCAGGCCTGAGGGTTAATATGAGGGAGGTTCAAAAGGAATTCAGAGAAGTACATTGTTTCAGAGTCTACTGGAGGAGTGGGTTTTATGGACAGGGGAACAAAGCCAGGTAGGAACAGACTAAAGATTCTAGGAACAGACTAAAGATTCTGATTCGAAGATTCAGAGCTTGTTGGTGTCTAGAGCCAACCCCTCACTGTGTCTTCTCCCTGTCCCCCAGCACTGCCTCGGTGGAGGAGGATACTTTTCAGAGAGCAGTCCCCTGCAGTGTGCAGATTTCTCCTCCTTTGACTGGGATGGATATGGAGCTCACTGGGGTCACAGCTCCAGCCGGGAGATCACTGAGGCAGCTGCGCTCCTGTTCTACCGCTGAGAGCTGTGCTGTGAGACGTGGAACCCAGCTCCTAAGCCCAGACCCTCAGAGATGGAAAAATAGAACGCTAACAAAGAGAGAAGGGAATAAATTACATCACTTTGTGGTTCTGAGTTTCTCTGAATTCATTTTGCAAATTGACTGAGACCTAAAAGGACGTTTTAAAATAATGCCTTCTTTGGGTTGATTTCCATTTTAAATGTTCTGAGTTTGGAACTTCAAGTCTTGGGTCCCAGACACAAGTTTGCTCCTCTTTCTTTGGATTCCCTGAGGGAGTTAAAGAACAGGGGATGCCATTCCTTAATTTTCCTACCCTACCATTACTGGTCAGTCAAATCAAGCCCTCAACATAAACATCTTAGAGCAGAAAAGATAACTATTATTTAGATTCAGTAGGGAAAAAAGATTGAGGTCACACCTGCCATGTCCTTTATCCCTTAGGGCAGTGTCCCTAAAATGATTTTAGTACTAATTGCAACATCTGTGTGTTGAGGTAGGTTCTCACAACATCAAGCAATTCACTGACAACTAGCTGAGTGTCCTCCACCTTGGCTCAAATTTGACCTGATCTACCAGGTCTAGTCAAGGCTATGGTTTTTCCAGTGGTCATGTATGGATGAGAGTGAGAGCTGGATTATAAAGAAAGCTGAGCACCAAAGAATCAATGCTTTTGAACTGTGGTGTTGAGAAGACTCTTGAGAGTCCCTTGGACTGCAAGTGGATCCAACCAGTCCCTCCTAAAGGAGATCAGTCCTGGGTGTCATTGGAAGAACTGATGTTGAAGCTGAAACTCCAATACTTTGGCCACCTAATGCGAAGAACTGACTCATTTGAAAAGACCCTGATGCTGGGAAAGATTGAGGGCAGGAGGAGAAGGGGATGACAGAGGATGAGATGGTTGGATGGCACCACCAACTCAATGGACATGGGTTTGGGTGGACTCCGGGAGTTGGTGACGGACAGGGAGGCCTGGCCTGCTGCATTCATGGGGTCACAAAGAGTCAGACACGACTGCGTGACTGAACTGAGCTGAAGTGAACCAGGAGAAATCCTCAGATCCCCAGGTGAAGACTGCCTGTTGATGCATCCAATGCAGACACCAGTTGATATGGGGTGACACGAGCACTACTGGGCAGAGCCCAGCTCCTGCTGTGAAACACCGGACGGTACAGGACGCCTTCCCCAAATGCAGAGCGATCTAGAACATCAAGAGTGCTATGGTTGAGAAACCCTGGAGAGAAGGTTTTGTCTTTACTTTTTTAAAAACAATTTTCACAAAGGTCAGTTTCATTTTGGTGGTTAGTACATTTAACAGTTAAATAGATTTAAAAATGCAAGGTGAACGCATTTAAAAATGCTCCATGAATGTGGCATTGATAATTAGATAGATAACCAATTTCACCAGAGACCAGGTAATATGATATTGTCTAAACATTTAAAATATGGTTCTTGTGTAGATCATCCTTTGTTTTGATCACTGGGGTTCAGGGGTGTGTGCGTTCATGCTAAGTCGCTTCAGTTGAGTCCAACTCTTTGGTTCCCCATGGACTGTAGTCTGCCAGTCTCCTCTGCCCATGAGATTTCCCAGGCAAGAATGCTAGAGTGGGTAGCCATGTCCTCCTCTAGGGGATCTTCCTGAGCCAGGGATCGAACCTGCATCTTTTATGCCTCCTGCATTGGCAGGTGGGTTCTTTACCGCTAGCACCACCTGGAAGCCCAGGAGGGGTAGTTTATCCTACTGGTCACAGAGCAATTGTGTTAAGACCCAATCTTCTGATGTCCCTTCCCAGAGGTTTCTACAGCTGGATGAACTTCCAACCCCAGAGGAAGGTCAAGTTCGTGGCCTCCAGGCGGTATGCTCTTCCTGTTTACCAGGACAGTGTTAGGTTCGCACCAGGCACAGAGGCTGAGTATAGCCTACTCCGACTAAACTAGAGTTGTTGGTTTTTTTTTCAGAAACAGAAGCAGTGAGATCCAAGTGATATTTAGTTTTAATGCCCAAATGAGTGCAGCTGGTACCTAATGTCTAAGCAACATTCACCCAAATGTCAAGATGAATTTCTTTCTGATACATTGATACTTCACATTCTGTCCCCAGAATCAGTGATGTTGTGTTTAGCTGAGAGTCCCCAGTCCTGTAGTGCCCTGAAAAGTTATTCCTTGTTAGCTTTGATTTGGCACTGTCCCAGATCATGGAACCCAGCAAGCCAGCCCTCACAGTCAAAGACAGCTGAACCATGGATTGCAGGTCCAGCAAAATCCAAGTCAACATCACAACCAAGGTGTATAGACTCCCTCTGTAAGAAGACTTGATGTTACCACTCTTCTTTACCATGGTAGTGTGAGAAGGCAGCACCAAATCCCAGACTCAAGCCTTGTAAATCTGGTCCTCACTGGTAATTCGGTCCTGCCCCAGAGCTCTGTCAGGGTTGCCCTGCTCGCTGACAGGTCACACTGTATATGTGTCTGGTTTCCAAGTTCCCAGGAACTTGTGATAGTCACTCGGTCATGTCTGACTCTTTGGACCCCATGGAGTATGGACTGCCAGGCACCTCTGCCCCTGGGGTTCTCCAGGCAAGAACACTGGAGTGGGTAGCCATTCCCTTCTCCAGTCCCGGGAACTTGACCGGTGTCTGTGTTAGATCATCCAGATGCTGACAATTCTGTGGCCGTGCATGATTTTGTTTTCTCATCCAGACAACCTGAAACCAATCCTTCCCTGAAAACATCTCTGGCAGATTTGCCAAGGTCAGCCCATGAGAGAGGAATACACATTGTTTACCCACAGCTCAGTGTGTTGGTTTCAGGACAAGACTATGAGAAGGGGTAGTCTGGTGTCTCCTGAAGGACAGCGTGCAGCCACAGCTGAGGCCATGGGCTTGCTATGGGTTGAGAGGCAGATGGCCTGGAGAAGGGTGAACTGAAAGCCTCACAGCTGTTCTTGGCTAAACCTGATTTGTGTAGTAGTTGGTAAGCTACTGTTAATGTACAGCTGACCCTTGCACAACATGTGGGTTGTGGGCACCATTCTTCCTCAGAGTCTAGAATCCACATGTAAGTTATAGTTGATATCTGTACCCATAATTCCTCCACCTCTGAGGTTCCCCTGTGTTTGTGGTTCACACGTGCAGGTTCAACGTCATGAACTGTGTAGTCTATATTCTTTAATATTGGAAAATAAAACCACGTGTAAGTAGATCAGTACAGTTCAGGGTTGCTTTGCTCCAGTTTTAACTGCATTTGCTTTGTTTTTCTGGTGTCTTCTATTTTTTTAACCTCCTTATTAAATCTTTGTTCTTAGTCAGTTCAGTTCAGTCGCTCAGTCATGTCCATCTCTTTGTGACCTCGTGGACTGCAGCACACCAGGCTTCCCTGTCCATCACCAACTCCCAGAGCTTACTCAAACTCATGTCAATTGACCCGGTGATGCCATCCAACCATCTCATCCTCTGTCGTCCCCTTTTCCTCCTGCCTTCAATCTTTCCCAGCAACAGAGTCTTTCCAATGAGTTAGTTCTTCACATCAGGTGGCCAAAATTATGGAGCTTCAGCTTCAACATCAGTCCTTCCAATGAATATTCAGGATTGACTTCCTTGCAGTCCAAGGGATGCTCAAGAGTCTTTTCAACACCACAGTTCAAAAGCATCAATTCTTTGGTGCTCAGCTTTCTTTATGGTCCAACTCTCACATCCATACATGACTCTTGGAAAAATCATAGCTTTGAGTAGCTGGACCTTTGTTGACAAAGTAATGTCTCTGCTTTTTAATATGCTGTCTAGGTTGGTCATAGCTTTTCTTCCAGGAAGCTAGTGTCTTTTAATTTCATGGCTGCAGCCACCATCTGCAGTGATTTTGGAGCTCAATAAAAGGAAAGAAAAGGAGGAAAAGAAGAAAATTTGTTCCAAGAAAAGAAAATTTGTTCCTTACTAGCTCATTCCTGATTTTCCTTCCTGCTAATTTATTTTTTCTTCCTCTGTTTATTCTAGTTACCTCTTGCCTTAATTCTGTCTTCTCATGTCAAGGGTTACTGAACCACACTTGAGTCTGCTGGGCTGTGCGCACGAAAGCCAATCTCTGACACAGGATTATGGTGAAGGGACGTGCAGCGTCTACTGCAGGTGACAGCGAGAAGTCTGGGTAGCTAACATCACCCTCCTCCCCCCACCCATTGCCTCTGATCTCCCCACTGGTTTTCAGGGAAAGGGTTTTCAAGACAGGCTGAGGAAGAATGCTGTGAGTTGCAGGATCAGCTAGAGGACATTCTTCTGATTGGTTGCTTGTGAGGTAATTGAGGGTCAATATCGTCAGCCTTCTGGTTTCAGTGACCCGGACTCTGCCTGTGTCAGCATGTGGTTATTAACTTTTTCTACCGACTGGAGGCTTTCATACCTGCAAATGATCTTGGAGAATACGTCTCAGAAGGGATTTGTCATCTGGAAGGAACAAGTTTGGAGTCCTGACAAAATTTTATTTCTTATGGAGGTTAGTGAATCCATAGCTTTTGCTTTTTAAAATTCATTAAATGGTGTATTTTTGTTTTATATCCTTCTCTGTATGTGCTAATTTTTACAGTGAAGTTTTCTTTTTAGCATAAGATATAAAAAGTCACTTGGAGAAGCTGGGCTGGATGTGAGGTGAGGAAGGGGGAAAAATTTCATTTTCTCTCTATGCACACACATACTGTCGATCTTCTCTTTTAGCCTAAAGTACATTTTGAGTTCTGTTGACAAGGACTGCTCTTTGGTGATGCATCTACATTCAAAACAGCAAGTCTCTTGGAATCAATTATTTATTCCTTCTTTTAATTCTTCCAAACCTCCTCCACATTCCAACAGTTTCCAACCTGTCATTACGCACAATCCAGCCTCAAATTCCACCCTGTCTCCCCGTTTTAGGTTGTCCTGTATTGGGATGATCCCTTGGCTGCAGTCGCTAGCTCCTAATATTTCCCTTACTTTCCCCTGCTTCTCTTCATGATCAGTACTCTAACAGTTTCTTGCTTCTTTTTCTACAATTTCATTCTTAACTTTTCTCCCTGTTTCCTATTTTCTGGTGCACAGGGATGTTCAGTGTGAGAGAAATTGATCTACAGGGCACAAAGGCACAAAATGGGGAAGAGAAAGGTGGAGAGGGCAAGCACCCTGCGTTCATGCAATCCCACTGACCAGCAGCAACGGGTCACTCTTCCTTTCAGATTTGTGAGCACTTTGACTCTAAAGTCCATCCTCGCAGCCTGTCTTCAGAAGCATTTCTTTGGTGTTTATCTTAGCCTGGGTCCTCCACACTTGGAAACCTGAGGCAAAGATGAAAGTGTTGACTCTTGACTGTGGACCTGCCAGCGCAGAGAGATGAGGAGTAGGAAAAAATGGGAGAGATGAAACATATTAGGAGCTTTGTGATTTGTGATTATTCTGCCTGCCTCTTTATACTGATTCTGAAAGAGACACGGATGAGGCAGAGGACTGACCCGAAATCTGTCCCAAGTCCCAGGTGCAGTGTCTAGAATGGGACAGTGAGTGGGTGATGACAGTGAATTCCACATGAAAAGCAAGGACAAACGTGGGCAGAGAAAGAGGAAGGAGAAAAGTTGGGAGGGCTCAGGGGATTGAAAAAAGCAAAGAGAGAGAGAATCTAGAGTCAGGAAAGAGAAGGTAAAATTGAGGTATTGGGAAGGAAGGTCACTGAGGGAAGCAAGGAGAGAGAAGCCCTTCAAATGTCCCAGTGACACAACGTGCAGTAGGAACAAGCTGTCCCCACTGAGCTCTGCTCAAACTGTAGACTCAGGAGCAAAAGAAGTGATTGTTCTTTGTTACGCCAGTGTGTTTGGAGGGGCCTATTGTAACTGATCCAACGTCCATGGTGTGGAGTCTTAGCCTGGTGCTCTAGCTGAAGACGTGGGAATTTTGTTGGGACTGTGGATTTGCTTCTGCTTTGCAAGGACCCTTGCTGGCAGCAGTGTGGGGAAGGTGTTGCAGTGGGCCAATACCGACACAGAAGATTAGGAAAGGGCAGGAGGCCATTTCAGGAAGGGGGGCTTCAGCTGGTCCTTGACCTGTGGTCACCAGCATCATCCCGGAGGATTAATCTGAAGCAATAAAGATTGTTTCACTCCTGGCCAAAGGCTGATTCAGGAGTGGTCATGTGTCCTGTCTCTGGCCAATGAGAAATAAGGAAAAGTGTACTGGGGCCTCTGGGAAAACCTTCATTTCTTCTCAAGAATAGCCAGAGGAAGAGAATCTCCTTTTCCCTCTAGATGTGTTTTAGTCTTATAGATTATTATAGGCTGTATTTTATTCTCCCCAAATTCACACCAGAACCGTAATCCTAAGTACCTCAGAACATGACTGCATTTGAGGGTCAGGCCTTTAAAGAGATTATGTACTTAAAATGAGCCCATTAGTGTGGATCTAATCCATTCATTTGTACCCCTTTAAGTGCAAGCACATGGCTAGGGATGCACGTAGAGAGGAAAGGCCACGTGAGGACACAGTGAGAAGCGGGCCATTTGCAGATCAAGAAGGAGGCCTCTGAAGAGACTGGACCTGCCAACACTTGATCTTGGACCTCTACTTTCCAGAACTCTGAGAGAAAAAGAAGTCTGTTGTTTAAGTTCCCTACTCCTTATGAGTCTGTGGTATTGTGTTATGGTAGACCTGGAAAGTCAAATTATTAGTTGTGTCCGACTCTGGAGTGTAGCCCGCCAGGCTCCTCTGTCCATGGGGATTCTTTGCTGTGTGAGGTGGATCAGATGGTAAAGAATCTGCCTGCAAGGCGGGAGACCCTGATTCAATCCCTGAGTTGGGAAGATCCCTTAGAGAAAGGAACCCACTCCAGTATTGGCAACCCACTCTAGTATTCTTGCCTGGAGAATCCCCATGGACAGAGGCGCCTGGCGGGTTACTGTCCATAAGGGTTGCAAAGAGCTGGACACAACTGAGTGAGCAAGCACAGACCTAGAAAAGTATGGCACATCAGCAGACCTTTTACCCTCAGCCAGAGGATTAGCCAGCGTAGAGAGGCTGAAAGTGCCCGGGTCCTTGAAGACGCTGAGCTGGTGCCAAGTCAGTCAAGCCTGAAACTGCCTTGCCTCTGAATTTCCTGGTTCATGAGGTGATGTATATGCTTTTTGTTCAAGTCGCTTTGAGACAGGTTTTGTATTAGTTCTAGTTAAACACCTTGTAACTGACCTGAAAGTGAAAGTTGCTCAGTCGTGTCCGACTCTTTGCGACCCCATGGACGATACAGTTCATGGAACTCTCCAGGCCAGAGTACTGGAGTGGGGAGCCTTTCCCTTCTCCAGGGGATCTTCCCAACTCAGGGATCAAACCCAGGTCTCCCACATTGCAGGCAGATTCTTTACCAGCTGAGCCACAAGGGAAGCCCAAGAATACTGGAGTGGGTAGCCTTTCCCTTCTCCAGGGGATCCTCCCAACCCAGGGTTCGAACCCAGGTCTCCTGCATTGCAGGCAGATTCTTTACCAGCTCAGCCACAAGGGAAGCCCTGCAACTGATCTAGACCTGAACTAATCAAATGTCAGGGGCAATGAGGCTTAAGGGCGGTGGTGTGGGAAACAGATTAAAGAGGAAGCAGGAGGCAGAATGAACGGGACACCGTCACTGGCTGTGACTGGATGAAGGTGGTTAGAAGGCGTGATGTCCCTAATGTTACTTGTACCATTTCCCCAGATGCTGTCAACTGTAGGCTGCTCCTTAACTTCATACCATGTAGGATGAAATGCAGAACGAAATGGAAGATGTCAAACTATGAAAAGTTATGTCTTAGAAGTAATAAAAGAACACACTAAAAGCGTAAGTTTTCTTTGGAGTTTTCTTCTTGGGCAGTGTTTTAGTTCCTTTACCAATCTGTCTCGTACTTTGTGTAAATCAGTGCTTTGAACCTACAAAGACAGGAAATGTTGGCTTAACAACAACAATAACAAAAGGTTCAGTCTTTTCCCAAGGCTTGAGATATGATCAGTGGTATAATAAAGTTATGTATTAGGTATGTGACATCACTGTGGAGGAATGGATCAGTTCTATTATAGCTGAAGGAAGAATCTGAGAACAGAGGAGTGCCACTGGAATAGAAATGATAGAGGAAGCTTGAAGCAGCGGGGTGGTTTGTACTGACTTATCCTCCCATGTGTGGTGTCTACATTTGTTCATCTGTAGTAAACGTTCACTAGTTTGTGTGAGAAAATGAGAAATTCAAAGGTAAAGTAGTGTCACTGTGAAAGCAATTTATTTCAACTGAAGATTTTTATGTATTCTGAGATGATCATTTCCAATTTAGTTTTAAAAATGTGTTTTTTTTCTAGGAAATGGTGATGATGGTCGATGTTCAGTTAGAAACATTTTTGTGTGTGTGTATTTTTCCAGAAAGAAAGGTACAAAGAAAAAGCCCAAACCATCACCACTCTTATTAGCCTTGTACACTCATGTGTTTTCACTTGGAAAATACAGAGGTCCACGAAATTCTCAGATCTGAACACTATGCTAAGAGGTGACCTTTAACTCGTGTCTTTTAGAGCCTGTGGAGTATCAAGAGAGAAAGCTCTCAGTGTCCACCTGGATGTCAGCTCTCAGCTCCTGGCCCCAGTGTGGAGAGAAAAGAGGGCATGTCCGTGCTAGAAGCAAGTGCTACTGAGACTCCGACAAGGTGTGTGAGTGCAGGAGCCCGGATTCCAGGTCAGGGATGTGTGGAGGACAAGGGATCCTTAGCCGTTGCGTCTTGTGGGACTGGACAGGAGCTAGGGGTAGAGACTGAGAGGTCATCCAGAAGGCAAACTTGTTTTTTCCTTAGATTACAAGGATCCCACCCAGCTTCTTGCTATTTCTCATATTGGCCACTAGAGGGGGAGGTGCAGGAGATTGTCTCCTAGAACAGCACTTCTCCCCTCTCAAGTGTCAATAACAGAACTGGGCTGGGCAGGTCCAGCGTCCTGGCGCCTCTGGGGCAGAGGGGATGTCTTTGAGCTGCACAGAAGCCACCTTATGCTCAGACTTGAGATGTCTGTAGGCTGAGTGCTGATTTCTGTTGGAGAGTGGCATCTAACATGGAGACGTAAGGTGCTTGGTGAGGAATGCTGTGAGTTCCACTTTCGTGTCGTGGCCCTCAGGGGCCTATATTAAGAACTGTGTTCCCTCCTAGTCTCTCCCCACTCCAGTGAGCTTGGTCTTGCGATTTCCAGAGGGAGCTGAATGATCTGTTTTGTGCCTGGGACTGCTCCCTTCCCGTTTTCCTCCCCACAACAATAATAACTGGCATTTAGAAGTGTGTGTTGCTCTTCATTTTCATTTATGCTTTTTATAAAAAAGTTAAGTATGTTTCTTAATGTCATGTCATCTGATCTTTAGTAAATTCTAATCACTGTTTACTGGCTTCATTTTTGGTATAAGGAAATAGGCTCAGAAATGCTAAATATAATTGTAAGTCCCTTGACTGTTGTGAATAATGTTGCAATGAACACTGGTGTATAAGCATCTGAGTCTTTGTTTCCTTTCTTTCATCTTTTAAAAGTTGACTCACATTTTTATTTTGGTTGCATTGAGTGACCTGTGGTATCTTATTTCCTATTTCCATGAACAGGGATTTGAACCCATTTCCCCTGCAGTGGACGCATGGAGTCTTAACCACTGGACCATCAGTTCAGTTCAGTTCAGTCGCTCAGTTGTGTCCGACTCTTTGCGACCCAGTGAATCGCAGCACGCCAGGCCTCCCTGTTCATCACCATCTCCCGGAGTTCACTCAGACTCATGACCTTTGAGTCCGTGATGCCATCCAGCCATCTCATCCTCGGTCGTCCCTTTCTCCTCCTGCCCCCAATCCCTCCCAGCATCAGAGTCTTTTCCAATGAGTCAACTCTTCGCATGAGGTGGCCAAAATACTGGAGTTTCAGCTTCAGCATCATTCCTTCCAAAGAAATCCCAGGGTTGATCTCCTTCAGAATGGACTGGTTGGATCTCCTTGCAGTCCAAGGGACTCTCAAGAGTCTTCTCCAACACCACAGTTCAAAAGCATCAATTCTTCAGAGCTCAGCCTTCTTCACAGTCCAACTCTCACATCCATACATGACCACTGAAAAAACCATAGCCTTGAGTAGACAGACCTTAGTCGGCAAAGTAATGTCTCTGCTTTTGAATATACTATCTAGGTTGGTCATAACTTTTCTTCCAAGGAGTAAGCATCTTTTAATTTCATGGCTGCAGTCACCATCTGCAGTGATTTTGGAGCCCCCCAAAATAAAGTCTGACACTGTTTCCACTGTTTCCCCATCTATTTCCCATGAAGTGATGGGACCGGATGCCATGATCTTCGTTTTCCGAATGTTGAGCTTTAAGCCAACTTTTTTGCTCTCCTCTTTCACTTTCATCAAGAGGCTTTTTAGCTCCTCTTCACTTTCTGCCATAAGGGTGGTGTCATCTGCATATCTGAGGTTATTGATATTTCTCCCAGCAATCTTGATTCCAGCTTGTGCTTCTTCCAGTCCAGCGTTTCTCATGATGTACTCTGCATATAAGTTAAATAAGCAGGGTGACAATATACAGCCTTGACGTACTCCTTTTCCTATTTGGAAGCAGTCTGTTGTTTCATGCCCAGTTCTAACCATTGCTTCCTGGCCTGCATACAGATTTCTCAAGAGGCAGGTCAAATGGTCTGGTATTCCCATCTCTTTCAGAATTCCCCACAGTTGATTGTGACCCACACAGTCAAAGGCTTTGGCATAGTCAATATTGTACAGGAGACAGGGATCAAGACCATCCCTGTGGAAAAGAAATGCAAAAAAGCAAAATGGCTGTCTGGGGAGGCCTTATAAATAGCTGGGAAAAGGAGAAAGGCAAAAAGCAAAGGAGAAAAGAAAAGATATAAGCATCTGAATGCATAATTCCAAAGAATAGCAAGAAGAGATAAGAAAGCCTTCAGCAATCAGTGCAAAGAAATAGAGGAAAACAACAGAATGGGAAAGACTAGAGATCTCTTCAAGAAAATTAGAGATACCAAGGGAACATTTCATGCAAAGATGAGCTCAATAAAGGACAGAAATGGTATTGCCCTAACAGAAGCAGAAGATATTAAGAAGAGGTGGCACGAATACACGGAAGAAATATACAAAAAAGATCTTCACGACCCAGATAATCATGATGATGTGATCACTAATCTAGAGCCAGACATCCTGGAATGTGAAGTCAAGTGGGCCTTAGAAAGCACCACTACGAACAAAGCTAGTGGAGGTGATGGAATTCCAGTTGAGCTGTTTCAAATCCTGAAAGATGATGCTGTGAAAGTGCTGCACTCAATATCCCAGCAAATTTGGAAAACTCAGCAGTGGCCACAGGACTGTAAAAGGACAGTTTTCATTTCAATCCCAAAGAAAGGCAATGCCAAAGAATGCTCAAACTACCGCACAATAGCACTCATCTCACATGCTAGTAAAGTAATGCTCAAAATTCTCCAAGCCAGGCTTCAGCAATACGTGAACCATGCACTCCCTGATGTTCAAGCTGGTTTTAGAAAAGGCAGAGGAACCAGAGATCAACTTGCCAGCATCTGCTGGATCATGGAAAAAGCAAGAGAGTTCCAGAAAAACATCTATTTCTGCTTTATTCGCTGGTTCCTAGAATATCGACGTTCACCCTTGCTATCTCCTGTTTGACCACTTCCAATTTGCCTTGATTCATGGACCTAACATTCCAGGTTCCTATGCAATACTGCTCTTTACAGCATCGGATCTTTCTTCTATTGCCAGTCACATGCACAACTGGGTATTGTTTTTGCTTTGGCTCCATCCCTTCATTCTTTCTGGAGTTATTTCTCCACTGATCTCCAGTAACATATTGGGCACCTAATGACCTGGGGAGTTCCTCTTTTGTTATCCTATCATTTTGCCTTTTTATACTCTTGATGGGGTTCTCAAGGCAAGAATACTGAAGTGGCTTGCCATTCCCTTCTCCAGTGGACCACATTCTGTCAGACCTCTCCAGCATGACCCGCCCATCTTGGGTTGCCCCACAAGAATGGCTTGGTTTCATTGCATTAGACAAGGCTGTGGTCCTAGTGTGATGAGATTGACTAGTTTTCTGTGAGTATGGTTTCAGTGTGTCTGCCCTCTGATGCCCTCTTGCAACACCTACCATCTTGCTTGGGTTTCTCTTACCTTGGCCATGGGATATCTCTTCATGGCTCCTCCAGCAAAGCACAGACGCTGCTCCTTACCTTGGATGAGGAGTATCCACATGCTAGTAAAGTAATGCTCAAAATTCTCAAAGCCAGGGTTCAGCAATACATGAACTGTGAACTCCTTGATGTTCAAGCTGGTTTTAGAAAAGGCAGAGGAACCAGAGATCAAATTGCCAACATCCGCTGGATCATGGAAAAAGCAGGAGAGTTCCAGAAAAACAACTATTTCTGCTTTATTGACTATGCCAAAGCCTTTGACTGTGTGGATCACAAGAAACTGTGGAAAATTCTGAAAGAGATGGGAATACCAGACCACCTGACCTGCCTCTTGAGAAATCTGTATGTAGGCCAGGAATCAACAGTTAGAACTGGACATGGAACAACAGACTGGTTTCAAATAGGAAAAGGAGTATGTCAAGGCTTCATATTGTCACCCTGCTTATGTAACTTCTATGCAGAGTACATCATGAGAAATGCTGGACTGGAAGAAGTGCAAGCTGGAATCAAGATTGCCAGGAGAAATATCAATAATCTCAGATATGCAGATGACACCACCCTTATGGCAGAAAGTGAAGAGGAACTAAAAAGCCTCTTGATGAAAGTGAAAGAGGAGAGTGAAAAAGTTGGCTTAAAGCTCAACATTCAGAAAACGAAGATCATGGCATCTGGTCCCATCACTTCATGGGAAATAGATGGAGAAACAGTAGAAACAGTGTCAGACTTTATTTTGGGGGGCTCCAAAATCACTGCAGATGGTGACTGCAGCCATGAAATTAAAAGATGCTTACTCCTTGGAAGAAAAGTTATGACCAACCTAGATAGTATATTCAAAAGCAGAGACATTACTTTGCCGACTAAGGTCTGTCTACTCAAGGCTATGGTTTTTTCAGTGGTCATGTATGGATGTGAGAGTTGGACTGTGAAGAAGGCTGAGCTCTGAAGAATTGATGCTTTTGAACTGTGGTGTTGGAGAAGACTCTTGAGAGTCCCTTGGACTGCAAGGAGATCCAACCAGTCCATTCTAAAGGAGATCAACCCTGGGATTTCTTTGGAAGGAATGATGCTAAAGCTGAAACTCCAGTACTTTGGCCACCTCATGCGAAGAGTTGACTCATTGGAAAAGACTCTGATGCTGGGGGGGATTGGGGGCAGGAGGAGAAGGGGACGACCAAGGATGAGATGGCTGGATGGCATCATGGACTCGATGGACGTGAGTCTGAGTGAATTCTGGGAGATGGTGATGAACCAGAAGGCCTGGCATGATACAATTTTTGGGGTTGCAAAGAGTCAGACACGACTGAGTGACTGAACCTAACTGAGAGTGCTTCAGGTTTGGTGAATATGTGGAGATTGGGAAGAAACGCTTCAGGGCAAGGAAGCTCTGGGCCCTTCACCTGAACTAGCTCCAGCTGTCTCTTCCATCTGGCTATTCCTGAATTATACCCTTTTCTAATAAACTCATCATCTAGTAGAGAAAATGTTTCATTGAGTTTTCTGAGCCACTCTAGCAATTTAATTGAACCCAAGGAGGGATTCACTGGAACCTCCAATCCACAGCCAGTCAGTCAAAGCACAGGTGACAATCTGGACTTGCAACCCGTGTCTGGAGTAGGGGATTCAAGGGACAGACTTGTAGGACTGAGCCCTTCACATGGGGATCTGACGCTGTCTCCTGGTAGACTGGGTCAAAATGGAGTTGAGTTGTAGGACATCCCATTAGGTGTCAGTGAATTCCTTGGTATTGTGAGAACCCTCTCGAAAACAGAGATGTTGCAAATAGTACCAAATCATTTTAGAGACACTGTCCCAACTGTCAAAATTGGAAGAATAAAGGAAATTGACAGCTGTGACCTCAATTTCTTTTTTTCCTACTGAACCTAAATAATAATCAGCTCTTCCTCTTTAAGATACCTATGCAGAGAGCTTAATGTGACTAACCAATAATAGAATGGTAGGAAAATTAAGAATGATTTTTTCCTGCTCCTCAGTCTCCCATAGGGGTTCCCTAGAAAGAGAAGCAAACGTGTGTCTGGGATACCTGAGACTAGAAGTTCCAAACTCTGAAAGTCTAAAGTAGAAATCACCAGCTTACAAGGTGTTATTGTAAAACATCACTCCAGGTTTCAATTTGTAAAAGGAATTAAAAGAAACTGAGAGAAGATGGTGGAGGAATAGGACGGCGAGACCACTTTCTCCCTCAAAAATTCATCAAAGGAACATTTCAACGCTGAATAAATTCCACAAAACAATTTCTGAATGCTGGCAGAGGACATCTGGCACCCAGCAAAGCAGATCATTGGCTTCAAAAACAGGTAGGAGAAAATATAATAAGATGAAGAAAGAGACAAAGGAGGTAGGGATGGAGCTCCGTCCTGGGAAGGGAATCCTGTCCCAGAAAGAGACTTAAAAAGAGAGGTTTCGATGAACATTGGGGTACATGTGTCTCTTTCAATTATGGTTTCTTTGGTGTGCATGCCCAGCAGTGGGATTGCTTGGTCATATGGCAGTTCTATTTGCAATTTTTTAAGGAATCTCCACTGTTTTCCATAGTGGTTGTACTAGTTTGCATTCCCACCAACAGTGTAGGAGGGTTCCCTTTTCTCCACACCCTCTCCAGCATTTATTGCTTGCAGATTTTTGGATCGCAGACATTCTGACTGGTGTGAAGTGGTACCTCATTGTGGTTTTGATTTTCATTTCTCTAATAATGAGTGATGTTGAGCATCTTTTCATGTGTTTGTTAGCCATCCATATGTCTTCTTTGGAAAAATGTCTATTTAGTTCTTTGGCCCATTTTTTGATTGGGTCGTTTGTTTTTCTGGAATTGAGCTGCATAAGTTGCTTGTATATTTTTGCACTGTTTATAATAGCCAGGACATGCAAACAACCTAGATGTCCATCAGCAGATGAATGGATAAGAAAGCTGTGGTACATATACACAATGGAGTATTACTCAGCTGTTAAAAAGAATACATTTGAATCAGTTCTAATGAGATGGATGAAACTGGGGCCAATTATACAGAGTGAAGTAAGCCAGAAAGAAAAACACCAATACAGTATACTAACACATATATATGGAATTTAGAAAGATGGCAATGATGACCCTGTATGCAAGACAGCAAAAAAGACACAGATGTGTATAGCGGACTTTTGGGCTCAGAGGGAGAGGGAGAGGGTGGGATGATTTGGGAGAATGGCATTGAAACATGTATACTATCATGTAAGAATCTAATCACCAGTCTATGTCCGATGCAGGATACAGCATGCTTGGGGCTGGTGCATGGGGATGACCCAGAGGAAATTTGTGGGGAGGGAGGTGGGAGGGGGGTTCATGTTTGGGATCGCATGTACACCTGTGGTGGATTCATGTCAATGTATGGCAAAACCAATACAGTATTGCAAAGTAAAATAAAGTAAAAAAAAAAAAAAAAAAAGAACTGAAAAAAAAAAAAACCCATAAAAAAAAAAGAGAGAGAAGTTTCCAAACACGAGGAAACATTCTCGCAGCCGAGTCTGTGGCGAGCTTTGGAAGCACAGAGGGCAGCATAACAGGAAGGAAAAATAAATAAATAATTAAAACCAACAGATTACGAGCCCAACAGTAATTCCCCCAGCGGAAAAGCAGTGAAGATGCCTGCATCTGCCACTAGCAAGTGGGGGCTGGGCAGGGAGGAACGGGACGCGCAGCTGGCAGTGCTTTTTAAGAATCAGGCCCCGAGAGGCACGGGCTGCAGTGGTTTTTTTGAGAATCGGGCTGGAATGCCCCGCGTGTGGACAGAGGAAACTAAATTGGGCTAGCAAACCAGACTGTGGGATAGCTACCACGCCAAACGCTCGAACATAAGACACTGCCAGGACTGCGCGGTGAACAAAGGATGGCTCGGAAATAGCCAGCTGCAGACCATCGCCCTCCAGTGACAGGCAGCCAGAGCCTTAAGGGCTTGAAGGGGGCATTCGCAAGCCAAGAGAGACATTACCTACCAAAATGCAAGCAGGCTTCTTGGTTAACTAAGACTTCTGGGGGTTCTGGACAGTCATCATCCACCTGAGAAGGAATGCCAGCAGTACACCCAGAAAGCTGAGCAGCAGGGGAAGGCCATAGTCGCAGCGATTGCGCTCGCTAAACTCCTGGGCCACTCGGACCTGGGAAGGGCACAAAACGCAGGCCCAACCCAAGCAAATCTGCGCCTCTGAGGGCTTCCTGAGCGCCGAGCCTGAGCGGCTTAGACCGGGGAGGTGCATACATCCTAGGGCCGGCCTCAGACGGTTCCCCGGCGGAGCTATGTAGAGCCTGAGCGGTGTGTACCACGAGCAGGGGCAAGCCGAGAGTGGATGAGACACTGCAAGCACACGCCAGTGATATTTGTTTGCAGCATCCCTCCTTCCCCACAGTGCGACTGAATAGTGAGCCTACTGTGTCCACCACCGCCTTCCCTGTGTCAAGACAGAAATCAGACACGGAAGAGACCAGCAAACAGAGGAAGTTAAACAGAGGGAACTGCCTTGGAAGTGACCCCACACAGCCCACAACACCAGAGAAAGGGCCAGATATACCTTTACTACTTATACAATTTTTTTTTCTGTTTTTTTTTTTTTGGTTGATGGGGTTGCGTGATTGTTTTTTCTTTTCTTGTTTTTCTTTTTTTTAACTTTCATAAATTTTTAAGTACTCTATTTCTCTAATTATTATTTTTAATAATTCTTGTGGCTTTGTTTTCTTTTTTGTTGTCGTTGTTGTTTGTTTTGTTTGCTTGTGTTTTCTTTCTTTTTTTCCTCTTCTTCTTCTTGTCTTTAATACTGTATTTTTGAAAATCCAATCTCTACTCCAGATTTTTAATCATTGCTTTTTGGTATTTGTTGTCAATTTTGAACATTTAAAAACCCAATCTTCAGTACCCAGTTTTACCTGAGAGCGAGATTACTGGCTTGGCCACTCTCTCCCCCTTTGGACTCTCCTTTTTCTCCACCAGGTGGCCTCTGTCTCCTCCCTCCCCCTTCTCTTCTCTACCCAACCTTGCGAATCTCTGTGTGTTCCAGACGGTGGAGAACACTCAGGGAACGGGTTACTGGCCGGATCTCTCTCTCTCCCTTTCATTTCCCTCTTTTATCCTCCTGGCCACCTCTGTCTATTTCCTCCCTCTCCTCTTCCCTGTATAACTCCATGAACACCTCTGAGTGGTCCAGATTGGGGAGTGTACATAAGGAAGTGATTACTGGCTAGCTTGCTATCTCCTCTTTTGATACCACCTCTTCTCATTCCAGTCCCCTCTAACTACCCCCTCCCTCTTCTCTTCTCCATGTAACTCAGCGAACCTCTATGGGTGACCCTCAATGTGGAGAAACCTTTCATCTTTAACCTAGATGCTTTATCATCAGTGCTGTATTGATAGAGAAGTCCTGAGGCTAGGGTAAAAATAAAACTGAAAACCAGAAACAAGAGGCTTAAGTCCAAAACGTAAGAACATCGGAGAAATCCTGATCCAGGGAACATTAATCAATAGGAGCTCATCAAACGCCTCCATACCTACACTGAAACCAAGCACCACCCAAGGGCCAACAAGTTCCAGAGCAAGACATACCATGCTAATTCTCCAGCAACACAGGAACACACCCCTGAGCTTCAATATACAGGCAGCTCAAAACTACTCCAAAACCATTGACGTCTCACAACCCATTACTGGACAATTCATACAACTCCAGAGAGAAGAAATCGAGCTCCACCCACGAGAACTCCAACACAAGCCTCCCTAACCAAGAAACATTGACAAGCCGCTGATACAACCCCACCCACAGTGAGGAAACTCCATAATAAAGAGAACTCCACAAATTCCCAGAATACAGAAAGGCTACCCCAAATGCAGCAATATAACCAAGATGAAGAGACAGAGGAATACCCAGCAGGTAAAGGAACAGGATATATACCTAACAAACCAAACCAAAGAGGAGGAGATAGGGAATCTACCTGAGAAAGAATTCCGAATATTGATAGTGAAAATGATCCAAAATCTTGAAATCAGAATGGAATCACAGATAAATAGCCTGGAGACAAGGATTGAGAAGATGCAAAAAAGGTTTAACAAGGACCTAGAAGAAATAAAAAAGAGTCAATATATAATGAACAATGTAATAAATGCAATCAGAAACACTCTGGTGGCAACAAATAGTAGAATAACGGAGGCAGAAGATAGGATTAGTGAAATAGAAGATAGAATGGTAGAAATAAATGAATCAGAGAGGAAAAAAGAAAAATAAATTAAAAGACATGAGGACAACCTCAGAGACCTCAGTACAATATGAAATGCTCCAACATTCGAATTATAGGAGTCCCAGAAGAAGAAGACAAAAAGAAAGACCATGAGAAAATCCTTGAGGAGATAATAGTTGAAAACTTCCCTAAAATGGGGAAGGAAATAATCACCTAAGTCCAAGAAACCCAGAGAGTTCCAAATAGGATAAACCCAAGGCGAAACACCCAAGACATATATTAATCAAATTAACAAAGACCAAACACAGAGAACAAATATTAAAAGCAGCAAGGGAAAAACAACAAATAACACACAAGGGGATTCCCATAAGGATAACTGCAGATCTTTCAATAGAAACTCTTCAGGCCAGTAGGGAATGGCAAGACATACTTAAAGTGATGAAAGAAAATAACCTACAGCCCAGATTACTGTACCCAGCAAGGATCTCATTCAAATATGAAGGAGAAATAAAAAGCTTTACAGACAAGCAAAAGCTGAGAGATTTCAGCACCACCAAACCAGCTCTCCAACAAATTCTAAAGGATATTCTCTAGACAGGAAACACAAAAAGGGTGTATAAACCTGAACCCAAAACAATAAAGTAAATGGCAACGGGATCACACTTATCGATAATTACCTTAAACGTAAATGGGTTGAATGCCCCAACCAAAAGGCAAAGACTGGCTGAATGGATACAAAAACAAGATCCCTATATATGCTGCCTACAAGAGACCCACCTCAAAACAATGGACACACACAGACTGAAAGTGAAGGACTGGAAAAAGATATTCCACGCAAATAGAGATCAAAAGAAAGCAGGAGTAGCAACACTCATCTCTGATAAAATAGACTTTAAAACAAAGGCTGTGAAAAGAGACAAAGAAGGCCACTACATAATGATCAAAGGATCAATCCAAGAAGAAGATATAACAATTATAAATATATATGCACCCAACATAGGAGCACCACAATATGTAAGACAAATGCTAACAAGTATGAAAGGGGAAATCAACAATAACACAATAATAGTGGGAGACTTTAATACCCCACTCACACCTATGGACAGATCAACTAAACAGAAAATTAACAAAGAAACGCAAACTTTAAATGATACAATAGACCAGTTAGACCTAATTGATATCTATAGGACATTTCACCCCAAAACAATGAAGTTCACCATTTTCTCAAGTGCTCACGGAACCTTTTCCAGGATAGATCACATCCTGGGCCATAAATCTAACCTTGATAAATTCAAAAAAATCGAAATCATTCCAAGCATCTTTTCTGACCATAATGCATTAAGATTAGATCTCAATTACAGGAAAAAAACTATTAAAAATTCCAACATATGGAGGCTGAACAACACGCTTCTGAGTAACCAACAAATCACAGAAGAAATCAAAAAAGATATCAAATTATGCATAGAAACGAATGAAAATGAAAACACAACAACCCAAAACCTGTGGGACACTATAAAAGCAGTGCTAAGGGGAAAGTTCATAGCATTACAGGCATACCTCAAAAAACAAGAAAAAAGTCATATAAATAACCTAACTCTACACCTAAAGCAACTAGAAAAGGAAGGATTGGAGAACCCCAGAGTTAGTAGAAGGAAAGAAATCTTAACAATTAGGGCAGAAAGAAATGCAAAAGAAACAAAAGAGACCATAGCAAAAATCAACAAAGCAAAAAGCTGGTTCTTTGAAAGGATAAATAAAATTGACAAACCATTAGCTAGACTCATCAAGAAACAAAGGGAGAAAAATCAAATCAGTAAAATTAGAAATGAAAATGGAGAGATCACAACAGACAACACAGAAATACAAAGGATCATAAGAGACTACTATCAGCAGTTATATGCCAATAAAATGGACAACGTGGAAGAAATGGACAAATTCTTAGAAAAGTACAACTTTCCAAGACTGAACCAGGAAGAAATAGAAAATCTTAACAGACCCATCACAAGCATGGAAATTGAAACTGTAATCAGAAATCTTCCAGCAAACAAAAGCCCAGGTCCAGACGGCTTCACAGCTGAATTCTACCAAAAATTTCGAGAAGAGCTAACACCGATCCTCCTCAAACTCTTCCAGAAAATTGCAGAAGAGGGTAAACTTCCAAACTCATTCTATGAGGCCACCATCACCCTAATACCAAAACCTGACAAAGACGCCACCAAAAAAGAAAACTACAGGCCAATATCACTGATGAACATAGATGCAAAAATCCTCAACAAAATTCTAGCAATCAGAATCCAACAACACATTAAAAAGATCATACACCATGACCACGTGGGCTTTATCCCAGGGATGCAAGGATTCTTCAATATCCACAAATCAATCAATGTAATTCACCACATTAACAAATTGAAAAATGAAAGCCATATGATCATCTCAATAGATGCAGAGAAGGCCTTTGACAAAATTCAACATCCATTTATGATAACAACTCTCCAGAAAGCAGGAATAGAAGGAACATACCTCAACATAATAAAAGCTATATATGACAAAGCCACAGCAAACATTATATCCTCAATGGTGAAAAATTGAAAGCATTTCCCCTAAAATCAGGAACAAGACAAGGGTGCCCACTTTCACTGCTACTATTCAACATAGTTCTGGAAGTTTTGGACACAGCAATCAGAGCAGAAGAAGAAATAAAAGAAATCCAAATTGGAAAAGAAGAAGTAAAACTCTCACTGTTTGCAGATGACATGATCCTCTACATAGAAACCCCTAAAGACTCCACCAGAAAATTACTAGAGCTAATCAATGAATATAGTAAAGTTGCAGGATATAAAATCAACACTCAGGAATCCCTTGCATTCTTATACACTAATAATGAGAAAGTAGAAAAAGAAATTAAGGAAACAATTCCATTCACCATTGCAACGAAAAGAATAAAATACTTAGGAATATATCTACCTAAAGAAACTAAGGACCTATATATTGAAAACTATAAAACACTGATGAAAGAAATCAAAGAAGACACTAATAGGTGGAGAAATATACCATGTTCATGGATCGGAAGAATCAATATAGTGAAAATGAGTATACTACTCAAAGCAATCTATAGATTCAATGCAATCCCTATCAAGCTACCAGCGGTATTTTTCACAGAGCTAGAACAAATAATTTCAAAATTTGTGTGGAAATACAAAAAACCTCGAATAGCCAAAGCAATCTTGAGAAAGAAGAATGGAACTGGAGGAATCAACTTGCCTGACTTCAGGCTTTACTACAAAGCCACAGTCATCAAGACAGTATGGTACTGGCACAAAGACAGAAACATAGATCAATGGAACAAAATAGAAAGCCCAGAGATAAATCCACACACCCATGGACACTTTATCTTCGACAAAGGAGGCAAGAATATACAATGGAGTAAAGACGATCTCTTTAACAAGTGGTGCTGGGAAAACTGGTCAACCACTTGTAAAAGGATGAAACTAGAGCACTTTCTAACACCACACACAAAAATAAACTCAAAATGGATTAAAGATCTAAACGTAAGGCCAGAAACTATACAACTCCTAGAGGAGAACATAGGCAAAACACTCTCTGACATAAATCACAGCAGGATCCTCTATGATCCACCTCCCAGAATATTGGAAATAAAAGCAAATATAAACAAATGGGATCTAATTAAAATTAAAAGCTTCTGCACAACAAAGGAAACTATAAGTAAGGTGAAAAGACAGCCTTCTGGATGGGATAAAATAATAGCAAATGAAGCAACTGACAAACAACTAATCTCAAAAATATACAAGCAACTTATGCAGCTCAATTCCAGAAAAATAAACGACCCAATCAAAAAATGGGCCAAAGAACTAAATAGACATTTCTCCAAAGAAGACATACAGATGGCTACCAAACACATGAAAAGATGCTCAACATCACTCATTATCAGAGAAATGCAAATCAAGACCACAATGAGGTACCATTTCACACCAGTCAGAATGGCTGTGATCCAAAAGTCTACAAGCAATAGGGTGGATAGGGTGTGGAGAAAAGGGAACCCTCTTACACTGTTGGTGGGAATGCAAACTAGTACAGCCACTTTGGAGAACAGTGTGGAGATTCCTCAAAAAACTGGAAATAGAACTGCCATATGACCCAGCAATCCCACTGCTGGGCATACACACCGAGGAAACCAGAATTGAAAGAGACACGTGTATCCCAATGTTCATCGCAGCACTGTTTATAATAACCAGGACATGGAAGCAACCTAGATGTCCATCAGCAGATGAATGGATAAGAAAGCTGTGGTACATATACACAATGGAGTATTACTCAGCCATTAAAAAGAATACATTTAAATCAGTACTAATTAGGTGGATGAAACTGGAGCCTATTATGCCAAGTGAAGCAAGCCAGAAAGAAAAATACCAATACAGTACACTAACGCATATATACGGAATTTAGAAGGATGGTAAGGATAACCCTGTATGTGAGATAGCAAAAGAGACACAGATGTATAGAATGGACTTTTCGACTCTGAGGGAGAGGGAGAGGGTGGGATGATTAGGGAGAATGGCATTGAAACATGTATACTATCATGTAATAAACGAAGTGCCAGTCTATGTTCGATACAGGATACAGGATGCTTGGGGCTGGTGCCTGGGGATGATCCAGAGAGATGATATGGGGTGGGAGGTGGGAGGGGGATTCAGGATTGGGAGCTTATATACACCCATGGTGGATTATGTCAATGTATGGCAAAACCAATACAGTATTGTAAAGTAAAATAAAGTAAAAATAAAATTAAAAAAAAAATAAAAATTAAAAAAAAATAAAAGAAACTGAGAGTCACAAAGTGCACAAAGTGATGTAATTTATTCCCTTCCCCTCCTTGTTAGCATTCCATTTTTCCATCTCTGAGGGTCTGGGCTTAGGAGCTGGCTTCCTCTCTCACACCACACAGCTCTCAGCGGTAGAACAGGAGCACAGCTGCCTCAGTGATCTCCCGGCTGGAGCTGTAACCCCGGTGAGCTCCGTATCCGTTCCAGTCAAAGGAGGAGAAATCCCCACACTGCACTGGATTGCCCTCTGGGAAGAATCCTCCTCCACCAATGCAGTGCTGGGGGGCAGAGAGAGAAGACACAGCAAGGGGTTGGCTGTGGACACACAAGGGAGCTCTTAATGGTCAAACCCCCTGTAAATGCGGTCTTCTTCCTACTTGCCTTGAACCCTCCCCTGAAAAAACCTTTCCCTCCAGTGGACTCTGAAACCATGCTTTCCTGAATTCCTTTCTACTTTCCTTCATGCTTATTCTCAGACCCCCTCAACCATGCTTTTTCCTCAATGGATCCCCTAAAGGCTATTGATTCCTCACAATTCTGTCCACACCTCACTCTCCTGATGATGGTCTGTCTTCTCCCATGCCTTTTGCTAGGACCAGCATAATCACCTATTGCCAAGATACACTCCTAAATCTGAATGACCAGCCAGGTATTTTCTGGGCTTGAAACCCCATATCCAGCTGCCCTGTGAATGTCTCCACCTACATATCACTAAATCTAAAACTCCACTTAAGCAAAACAAAACTAATTCGCTCTCTTGCTGCCCTTGAATCTATTTCTCCTCCTGTCACCCATCTTAATTGATAGCACTCAACCACCCAAAACAAAACCCTGAAGTCTGTTGCCTCTTTCACTTCCCATGCCCCACGTTCATTTAATCATCAAGAACTGCTGATTTCACTGTCTAGGCATCCATGCTTGCTCTTTTAAATTTATCAAAGCCACCCTGGCTCAGGTCCTCAGTATTTCACACCTGTACCTTTACCTGTACCTGCCTCATGGTCTCACTGGAGAAAGCAATGGCACCCCACTCCAGTTCTCTTGCCTGGAAAATCCCATGGACGGAGGAGCCTGGTAGGCTGCAGCCCATGGGGTCGCTAAAAGTTGGGCACAACTGAGCGACTTCACTTTCGCTTTTCACTTTCATGCATTGGAGAAGGAGATGGCAACCCACTGCAGTGTTCTTGCCTGGAGAATCCCAGAGACAGAGGAGCCCAGTAGGCTGCCATCTGTGGGGTCGCACAGAGTCGGACACAGCTGAAGCAACTTAGCAGCAGCAGCATGGTCTCACTGACTCATTTCCCTGCTCTTGAATGATCAGGTCACTAATCTGTTCAAACTCCTCTGATGTGTCCCCTAACATCAGATTATAGGTGTCCCATCACCTATAACATAAACTCTGTGTCCTGAACATAATTCAAAAGCCCCTCCTTGCCCTACTTCTTGCAAGTATTTCCAGCATCAGCTCTTGATTCTACACCATGTGCATACCATGATACAATTTACACAACAGCTCACTGCCCCCTCAACACACCATGGTCTATTAAATCCCAGTGATTTTGAACATGTCAGTCACTCATGCTCAAGGACACTACTCTGCCCCTTGCTGCCTATTGAATTTTACACACATCTTTCGACATTCAGCAAAGATGTCACCTTCCTTCAGAATCAACTGTGTGCCATTCGTACAGGTAGCAGTTCCTGTATTGTGTTCCCGGAGCCCCTTGTTTATGTTGCTACCACAGGCGATACCACATGAGGCTGCAATCGTGCATTTATATCTCTCTCCCACTCAGTCTGAGCTCCTTAGGATGACTCTGTCAGCTTTGCTTCTCTAATAGCTGCACTTTGTAGGTTCCTTAGCATGTATTTTTAAGGGATCAGTGCTTGCAAGGGTACATGCAAATCAGCATTAATGAGCAAGATAAGGCTCCTTGGAAGCCAGTGTAGGGGGAACACGTCTCACCTTACTCCCAGAGCCCACACCTGCATCATCCCCCAAATCATAATCTAGGGACCCTTCCATGAAGACACAGCTATCACACCTCGACCGAGAAATGGACAACTGGTAACTGAACGGGGAAGTGAAGATGTCCTTGACTTCAGGGTCACGTTTCTCAGACTGACAGTTGTGGAAGGAAAAGGTACTGAATGAATATTCTTGTTCTTAGAGCTCTGACTCTCTCTTCTTCCTGCCCCCCAGCCATAAATGTCCTTCAGAGACAGTCTCCACTAACCACAACTACAGTGCTCTCTTCTCAATACTGGGAAAAAATAAAAACATAAAGTTTCTACATTGAATGTAGAATAGCATCATGATCTCGACATAGGAAAATACTTCTTAAACACAGCATCAAAGTACTAATCATACACGAGAATACAGATAAATTGGACTTCAATACAGGAAATTATATCCATTAGACAAAGGTACAAATTTTCAGTTATAAAATAAGTCCTGGGGATGTAAAGTATAGATAGTGACTATAGTTAATAATACTGATTGGTACTGATTGGTACACTGAAAAGTTACGAACAGAGTAGATATTAAAATTTTTTATCACAAGACAAAAGAATTTGAAACTATTTGTGATGGTGGATGTTGACTAGAGTTACTGTGATGATCATTTCAAAATACATAAAAATATAGAATCATTATGTTATATACTTGAAGCTAATAAAATGGTTTATGTCCATTGAATCTCAATTTAAAAGCAATGCTGCTACTGCTGCTAAGTTGCTTCAGTTGTGTCCGACTCTGTGAGACCCCATAGACGGAAGCCCCCATAGACGAGGCTCCCCTGTCCCTGGGATTCTCCAGGCAAGAACACTGGAGTGGGCTGCCATTTCCTTCTTCAGTGCATGAAAGTGAAAAGTGAAAGTGAAGACGCTCAGTCGTGTCTGACTCTTCGCGACCCCATGGACCGCAGCCTACCAGGCTCCTCAATAGTAACAATTTAAAAAGTAAGTCCACAAAATACCAGCAAAAGAATAAAATGCAAGCCAAGGAGATTTACATTAAAACATCCCAATCAAGTGTTCCCATGCACACGTAGACACACGCACAAGCCAGGGATCATCCCTAAACTCACTAACTCAGTGTTGCAGCCAGTGACTCTCATCCCAGCACACAGGGCATTGGCAGCTCCCTCATGGTTAAACACCCTGAACTGGACAAATCCTGCAACAAATTCTCCTGGAAAAGAGAGGCAGAGAAAGGCCTAAGTATTCAAAAGATGAACTGGAAACAACTTCCCTTTGACCAGCCCAGGGATTGCCTAAATCAACAGGTCAGGTTACAGCCCAGGACTCCAAGCTTAGGGGATGAAACCCAGCACTTCTGTGGACAGCGGCTGCTATATCCTGGCTCTGAATTTGGCTAGAAGGGAACCTCCTTCCATCTGAGCTAACAAGACCAAGGCTTATGTTCACAAGAGTCACTTGTCTGCCTAGGGCTCATAGGAGAAATTAGAGTCCACTGAGAGATCAGCAAGAAGACCTCCAGAGGTCCAGCAGGAATAAGCAATGATCAGAAGTGGCCATCGGGTTCTGCTAGCACACTTCTCATCCAATTACCATGACTTTATTTGCCCTACCTACCATACCTGCTCTCATTGAAACAGTAAATGTAAAAACTGATGGTTCGCATTTTCCCACCAAACATTAACTTAGTAGTGTTAGTCTCTCAGTCGTGGTTGACTCTTTGTGACGCCACAGAATGCAGCCTGCCAGGTTCCTCTGTCCTAGAGATTTTCCCGGCAGGAATACTGGAATGGGTAGCCATTTCCTTCTCCAGGGGACCTTCCCTACTGAGGTATCAAACCCACATCTCCTGTTTTATCATGCTGAAAAAAATGTCTTCTTTCAAATAATAGCTATCCATCATAACAAAAACAAATTTTTCTCACTACTTTCCAAGTAGTTCTCACCTGGGAACATTAGCTTGCCTTTTTTGTGTAACTATTATGTCACACAGTATATTGATTAAGAAGTCTGGCTTTATGTTCTCTACAATGGAGAGGACAGTAATTCTAACTCCATAGATTTTTCAGGATGATTAAATGACACAAAACCATGTCAAGTTTCTAGAAAACAGTTTGGTGTGTTGTATTGATATGCATTCCATAAATGCTGGCAATCATTAATTGTTGTTATTTGCCCTTCCCCCAAGAGTGCAGCAAAGGACTGAGGGCTGGGTTTGGAAGCAGATACTCACGCTGACCATTTGGTGAGTAATAAGATGCAGTTTTCTCAGCATCACCAAAGTCATAGTCGACAGGAATGGCTGGGCCGTTGTCAGTCCAGCACTTCCCTGCTCCATACTTCACTGGGAATTTCTACAGGGATGAAAATACAGATTGAGGAGAGTAGAGATACTGCTGTACTGGGAAGTAGAGGATTTAACGCCTCAGGCAGCATTATTCAGACAACAGTCTGAATGATAGGGATTCTTTGCCATCCCTACTCATAGCTCAGAAGCTGACCAGCCTCAAGACCCTTATTTTTCTCCTTCTTTACCCACTCCCTTCTTCCCCGGAGCTTCTTGTGCTTCCTGGCTCACAGTTCCTCTGAGAGGCAGCACACTAGTTCACAGGGACCCAGAGGTAGGAGAAAGCCAAGCAGAGGTTCCTCTTAGTGCAATGACCAGAGCAGACTTACTCCCCACCCAAAACATTGGCTCTCTGTTCACCAAAAGACCACCCCCAACCCCCAGCCAGCAGCTCCAGGTACCTGGTAGAGTCCAAAGAGATTATGCCCCAGTCTCCGGAAGAAGCCCGTGTTGGTGTGGTACCTCAGCAGGGAGCTGTTCCTCCAGTGCTGCAGGGGGGACTTGTTGGGCACATGCCAGATGCCCAGGTCCTGGGCCTGGATGTCGTAGTAGCCAGGGTTCTGCAGAGGGACACACACTCAGCCTTACTGACCTGGGAGGTGCCACGAGCCAAAGACAGACATACACAACCCTCACTTGAGCTGAGAGCTGTGGACTTCAGGAGGCCAGGTGCCCAGCAGTGCTCAGAAACCCAACCTCCTCCAGCAGACGATGAGGCCCCACCACCCAAACAGCCTTGGTGGGAGGAAGCTGTAATTCAAGACGTGGGCTTCTGTCTTTCTTTTCCAGCCCCACCTGCAGCTCCCCGTCTCCCGCCCTCCCTTCCACATGCTCTGCTCCAGCCACACCCCGCTCCCCATCCTTCCCACCTGGGTGCTCAGTACCTTGTAGTCATCGCTGGTGGCGGCCTCTGCAGACCCAAATGTGTTGTAGTTGGCCCAGTTGCCGTCGCCCTCTGGGTAGTCAGCCCTGTTACCCTGCTGACTGGACCAGCGATCGCCCAACGTGCATTTCCCACGCATGTTGTTCTCATGGATGCTGGCCACCAGGGTCCAGCCACCACCCCCAGAGGTCATGTCACAGAAGGTCTGGTAGATGACACCATTCTCAGTGCGGAGGTGATACAGGCCATCTGCAGAGGGAACCAACCCAGAGACCCCCTGTCCGAGAACAGGGAATCCCTGTCAGACCCCATCACCAGAAAGAATTTGGGAAGTCAGAAATGTATCCTGAAGGCTCCTACACACACCCATTTCTTGACGACAATTCTCTGTGGGTAATCTTAGAGCAGAAACACTGATTGCCTTAGTTCCAGGCTTCCTTTTCAAAAAGGCTTTATAAAGCAAACATCCAAGAAGACAGTGATGGTATCTCCCTCTGGATAGAGCCTCCTTCTGACCACCCGAGGCCTGATAAGAGCACCTGACCACATCTCAAGTCCACATCAGGATGTGGCCTCTGCAACTCAGAGCTAAGGGCAGGCATGGTCACTGCCCATATTATGAGATTCGGATTCCCTAAGTGCAGAGTTCCTCCTCATACTCAGCCCCAAAGAAAATAAGCTGTAATATCAGAAAAGACTTGTACTTGCTTGATGATTCCAATTTATGAGCTGCTTGGCAAACAAATTACATGTGCAGATATCTCCTGGACCTCTTCACATCACTGTGATGGGACAGGACCAGGGAAACAACACAGGAAAAAGCTGATGCTCTGGCTACTTCTGCGTTAGTGAGTAATAAAGGACTATGTCTCTGCCTGCCAGAATCTATGACACTGGGGCAGACTAACTATTTAGCTTACTTACAAGGAGAAAATCTTAAGTCATCAGAGCTCTGGTTGCCAAACTAAGAGTCACCAGGAACACCAGAAACATTCTCCCTGTGTTCAGAAAATCATGTCTCCTACAACTAGATGGACCCAAAAGCCTCAAAATTCCCACTGGAAATATCCTAGACTGGAACCTGGAGTCAGAGCCGACACGAGTGGTAGGCACACCCCTTTTGATCTCCATGACCAGGATCTGTAGCGAAAAAGGGGTCAAAAGGAGAGGACGCTGAGTTTGTTTATTACTCACCACCTGCGCTATGGCAAGTTTCTTTGATTTCCTTGCAGGTTCTGGGCAGGAAAGACAGGAAAGGGGCACAGGCTTTGTTCCCCCAGAACTTCCCAACAGAATGGGTCGCTGTGGAGGATGTGAGGATAATTCTCATTAATAGTGTTGCACGGCTCACTCCACCCTTCCCGGTCATTGACTCCCAGCTCCTTTCTCCTTCACAGGCTCATCACTGGGCTTTGCAGGCCCCGAGGTCAGTGTCTTCTCTGCTAAGACTAGCTGAGCCACCATCTAGTACAGGCTTAACTCAACCTGCATTCTTCTCCACAACTAATTAAACACGAAAATTCTCTTTATGCCTATTGTGATAAATGGAATTGTGAGGATGAGGATTAGGAAAGAATGTTCCCTGGACACAACCCTGACCACCAAGCACCCTCTGGAAATCCCAAAGCCAAGGCCACGGGAGCAGAAGCAGCTAGAAGAAAACAGTCTTCATCTCTATGACTCCCCTGAGCCCCCTCAGCCATACAGAGACACAGACTGGGGCCCCAGGACAGGGCTTAGCTTCAGACCAAACATCCAGAGAGGCCAGCAATCAACACTAGGCCACAGCTCAATTTGGCTGCAAAGCGCGGCTTCTCTGCATCTCCACGACTCCACTCTTGGCCAGGACTTCAGCATCCAGCCCAGCTCCACTCCCTCTGCTCCGCTGTGCACCTGGGTGAGCTCATGAAACTGCTGCTCCTGAGTGACTTACCTGCACCCCGCCCTCTGGCAGCCAGAGAGAGGAACAGCAGGAGGCAGAATCTGGCACCTGGCCCCTAAAGAAAGCAGGTGCAGAACATCATTGGCGGGTTCATTCTTTCTCTCCCTTCCACCCTTGCTGATTCATCGTTTTTCATATTCCCATTATGATCTCTGAACTTTCTGCATATGGAAACCTCAAATGGAAAGTGACGGGATTCTGAGCATTCTCGAACCTCCTGGAATAGACCCCACCTCATCCAAGCAACTTAGCAGCAGCAGCAGCAGCAGCAGCATCCAACCCTCAAATCCTTAGAGGCCCACAGGTTCCTTTCTCTGAAACTCTGCATCCCTGAGACCAAGATCAGACCTGAGCTGGCATCGTGGCTCCCCACACACTCGGATCTTGTCTCAGACTCAGCTTCCTCACAGCACGGAGAGCTATCCCCTTCCTTCCTTGCAGATGCCAGGAGCTGAGACTTCCCTGCCAGGTGCAGACTCAGAGCTACTGCCTCTGCAGAGAGTCCTGACATGAGTGAAGTGCTGAGCCTTTATGGGGAGAGCAAAGCATGTGGGCCCTGCCCATCCCAGGCCACTTTGAGCTGCAAGCCCCTCCCTCGGGCTTTCTTCCCTGGAAGGTTCCTAAGCCTCGGCTCCAGCAATGAGAAGGATTGTGTAACTGTCTGGAGGGGCAGGAGGCAGCAGTCTTGGTCACACAGGTGACACTCATCATGAGGAGGGCGAGCCCTGCTGGGTCACAGCACACACAGTGTTCCTGTCCGTAACAGACTCTTGGGATGGACGGGACCTCAGGGTTCTCCCCTGCAGCCTGTCCTGCTCCCACCTCGGTCAGATGCCCCAGGGCCTCACACACCTCCATCAGGTTGTCATCCTTCCAGTCTCTCCGGAAACTTCTCCATGAAGCCCTCCCTGACACCCCCACCCCAGGCAAGGCTGACGGATACTCCCCTGGCCTAATAGGGACTTTGTCACCCGAAATATGACATGCGCCACACTGTCATGTCATTCGGTTTTAATTTGGAGGCTGAAATAATTGAAAATTTACAGAATATTGCGAAAATAAGAGCAGTGCAAAGACACACATATAGCCTCTACCCAGATCCCCTGTTAGTTTGTATTCTACCCAATTTGCTTTATCATGCATGCCTTCTCTCTTTACGCACACAAAAACTCACACAGCCTTTCTTTCTTCAACATATTGAGGATAAGTTACATATATGAAGGCCTTTTCCCTAGAGAAGTATGTCCTTTCCCAATACAGATATTCTCATATTAACCACAGTGCAATTATCAACTTCTATCATTAATTCTTTTTAATGTAACTGGTACTTTGCTAGGGCCCGCTAGCCTGGGAGTTCTACTCAGCTCAGCCAGCATTCATCAGACTAAATTTTCTCTGGCTTTAATTACCTCCCATTATTAGGAGATTTCCTGTCCACACTGAAGCCCAAAATCCCCAGGGGATGCTCTTGTTGTTATTCAGTCACTCAGTGATGTCCGACTCTTTGCGATCCCATGAACTGCAGCAAGCCAGGCTCCCCTGTCCCTCAGTATCTCCCAGAATTTGCTTAAACTCATCTCTATTGAATCAGAAATGCCATCCAACCATCTCATTCTCTGTCATCCCCTTTTCCTCCTGCCTTCAACCTGTCCCAGCATCAGGGGCTTTTCCAATGAGCCAGCTCTTTGCATCAGGTGGCCAAAGTATTGGAGTTTCAGCTTCAGCATCGGTCTTTCCAATGAATAGCCAAGGTTGATTTCCTTTAGGATTGATTGGCTTTATCTCCTTGCAGTCCAAGGGATTCTCAAGAGCCTTCTCCAGCACCACAGTTCAAAAGCACCAATCCTTCAGTGCTCAGCCTTTTTTATGGTCCAACTCTCACATCTATACATGACTACTGGAAAAACCATAGCTTTGACCATATGGACATTTGACCATATTTGACTATATGGACTACAGGGTCAGAAAAGTGATATCTCTGCCTTTTAATACACTGTCTAGGTTCATCATAGCTTACAACTAGATTTCACCATTCCACACCCATGTCAGCCTGACTCCTTTCAGCTCTGTCCACTGCCCAGGCTCTGGCTGACCACTGATACCTCATTTCCATCACCTCTGCTGCTGGGGCTGCTCTCGGGGTCAGATGCTGATGTTTAGGGCATTGCTCCCTCTCATTCCTGCTCCTCCAGCCCTACATCTCTTTGATGTCCAAGGTGAAGAAACAATCCAGCTTGTTCAGTGCAGAGGAAAGCAAATGCCTTACACCTGTACAAAACCCCCAAGGCCTGGATGTTATTATTAACTTACGCTTACCTGTGCACTCTACTACTTCATAACCACCTGAATTTGTTTTCAGAGAGGACAGGATTGGAGGGAGAGATGGAGAGAAGACTGACCTGTCTCCCATACATCTCTGCTGTTTGCTACAGCCATAGGGAAATGACCACTAATACCACTTAATCAGGCAATTCCTCAGGTAGTCATCCAGGTTGTTCACTGTGATTAACTCCCTCCTTTTTGGAGGCACAGGAAAGACTGCACCTCTCCTCTGTGAAGTTAAGTGGGCCATGGGACTTGTTCTAGCCAATAAATGTGAACAGAAAGGGTCACTTTCAAACTGAAGCCTTTACCAGGCAGGGCACAAGTCCACACCATCCTTTTTCCAGCCTCAGGAAATGACCCCATAAAATATGGGGCCCTGGTTTGGTGGTATGTTTATGTCTGATGAGGAAACTAATCTTCGAGGTTGGAAGGATGGCGTTCTGTGTTCTGTTTTAGGGGAAATGCTAAATGCGTTTCCTGTTGTATCTCAAGAGGTGTGAGATGTACAGACTGCACTGGGGCATTAAAGGCAGACCTCAGGGAAACAACGTCAGCACTGCGAGAGTCGGCTGCCTTGGTTCTATATTACAAAGGGCAGGGTCTGGGAGAAAAGGTGGTCATTTTGCAAGCAGGAGGGAAAAGAATAACTAATTCTGGGTCTTCAACAGGCAAATGGTATGGAAAAATTTCCTTGATAAATCATCTTCTATCAGGACACACACATGTGTGTGTGTGTGTGTGTGTTAGTCGTTCAGTCATGTCTGACCCTTTGTGACTCATAGACTATAGCCTGGGGGGCTCCTCTGTCCATGGAATATTCCAGGTGAGAATACTGGAGTTGGTTGCCATTTCCTCCTCCAGACAGATAGATACAGATACATACCACTCCCAAAATCTTTGTCTCTGTCCGCTTTAGTCAAGAACAAGTATATACTATTTAGTATCTCATGCACAATATAGTAAGTAGTGGCAAAAACAACCTAGCAACTGAGGGAGCTGAGAAATATTATTCCTGCACTACATATCAAACTTCTAAAATTTTACTAGTAAAATTTGGGAGAATAAAGCAATACCTTTTTAATTACGTTTAGACTGAGTATGTTTCCAGACGTTCATTCATGTACTGACATTCTGAGTTACTGTGCTCTCAAGTTCCAAAATACCAATATTTGGGGTATAATAACATATTTTAGTGCTTTTCAAGAATATGAAATCTGATTTTTTACATCTTAATTTATATATTCAAAGGAACAATTTGCATTAAAATTTCAAATTAAAACTACACTCCTTTAAAAAATTGTCACCATACCCATTGCTCACTTAAAACCCCATCTTGGTTTTACCCTACGCTAGAATTTCAGTCTTACAGAATATAACAGTGTATGGGGTACTGTAAGCTTGTTTTTTAGTCACTACATCCTGGTGGCAGACCCAGGTTTTAGGCCTAGGTATGGTCTATTCTTGCAACTCTTTTAATTCTTACTCCTATACATCTGAGAACTCTATTTTTATGTTAGTTCACCCGGACTTATTGAGTAATTCATTTCCTTCATGTCCTCAAAATAGAAAATGTTAGCTTGGCAAACAAGGGAAACAACCAACTTTTCCCTAAGAATTGCATACAAGATAAATAAATATTTGAAATACAATGAAATCAGGTACATAATAAAAGCTTATCTTAAAATTATGAAATTATATACAAGGAAGTAGCTGAGTTTGTCACTGGAAAAGGGAGATAAAAATTTGTTCTTGAAGAGCTCACTGTCTCCAGAGTATGAATAATGCCACACTTTTTGATCATGAGAGGGGTTTGTACTAAACCGAAGATTCACAAATTGACATCTGAAGATTGGGGCAGGTCATGACAGTATTAGGTATACAACATAAAAAATATAAGAACAAAAATATAGGTTTTCTATGGAACTAGATATATTCAAGCTAAAAAACTACATTTACTCTGTGACTATGGCCTTTCTATTTTGGTGTTGTTAAAAAAACTGTTCATGTAAAATAATACTGATAACATATGTTCTATTTTTGCTTTTTAATTTTTAATGAGAAATTTTTTTTCAATTTTGTAACAACTTTTTGTTGTTTCCCATAGAAGTAAATAAACTTTGTGACAAGTCCTAAGTTATGATTCTGTGTTGAGCCTGGTCTAGTCCTGAGAAAACCTGTCTTCATCTCCATGGGGCGAAATATGTGGTCAGAGGCACCGCTGGGTTTTCCTCCTAAAAGACCCAGCAGCAATCCCCAGGGACTTTATAAAACAAGGAAAGGATCCCAACTTAACAGGGAATAGGGAGAGATAAGGGAAAGTTCCTCTGCTCGTTGGAAGGAGAACTCAGGGGCTGTTCTGGTTTGTTATCAAGTTTCCCACCTCTTTCCCTTTGGGGCTGCATGCCTGCTGTAGAACTCTCTCTCAGTTATGTCCATCTCTGCTTTATATATTATAATGGTATGTTATTAGTTGTATCAATGTTTATAATTGCTGTATCATTTTGCTGTGCTGAACTTTATAAATGTATAATGTCCTTTGTCTCTTGCTACTTTTTTTTTAATCTATTTTGTCTGATATTAGTATTAATATTGGCATGGAATATCTTTTTTCTGCCTTTCACTTTTATTCACTTTCAGTCTCTTTGCATCTTCACATCTAAAATGAGTCTCTTGGAGACATCCTAGAGTTGGATCATGACCTTTTTTTAGCTTTCGGCTCTGCTGGGTCTTTGCTGCATGCACAGGCTTCCTCCAGGTGCAGCAAGCGAGGGTCCTCTCCGCTTGTGGTGTGCGGGCTTCTCATTGCGGCGGCTGCTCTTGTGGAGCGAAGGCTCTAGGTGTGTGGGCTTCCGTAGGTGTGGCACACAGGCTTAGCTGCTCCATGGAATGTGGTGTCTTCCTGTACCAGGGGTCGAACCCATGTCCCCGGCACCAGCAGGCAGATTCTTGACCACTAGACCCCGGGGGAGCCCTGACCATGATGTTTAATTCGTTCTGCCATCTCTGTCTTTTTACTGGAAAATTTCACTCATTAATATTTAAAGTGATTGCTGACAAGGGGGGATTTACTTCTTTCATTTTATTTTCTATACACCTTACCAGTTTTCATTTCTCCATTGTTGTACAGCAGAATCCAACACAACGTTGTAAAGCAAATCTCCTCCAACTAAAAAGAAAAAAAGGATTCTCCTTTCTCATCACCTGCATTACTATCTTCTTTTGTGTTCAGTTGGTAATTTTTGGTAGTGAGACATTTAAATTCTTTTCTCATGTTCTTTTGTGTATATTCTATACTATTTGTGCTCAACGTGAAGATTACATGTAACCTGCTAAAGTTATAAGGCCGTATTTGAATTTTAACAGCTTAACTCAATATTATACAACTCTGTTTCTTTATAGCTCTGCCCCCACCCCTTTCTGTTGCTTATGTCACAAAATTACATCTTCATACATTGCGTGTCCTAAAACTTACTAATGTTTTTAATGCATTAATCTCTTGGGTTGTGTAGAAAAAAAGTGTACTCATAGTGCTTGAATAATTTGCTTACATGTACATCTCTCCCTGCCATTCCCTTGACTTCACCCTCCATCCCACTGTACTCTACAACCCAATGAACATATTGTGTTCATCTGTTTCAGAGTTTACCACAATTCATAGTATAGCGACTATTCAGCAAAAGTGTCCCAAAATCTCTTTTTAATAATAGAGTAAAACAGAATTGAAGGAGACTTTTCAAAACTCTTAAGAATATAATAATAGTTAACAAGTATCAAGCAGTTATGACAATCCAGGCACTCCTTAAAGGGCTGTAATGCTATTTCATTTAATATTTATAAAAACAAATGAGGACTTTACTATTATTATCTATACTTTATTAATATCTGTATGACCTGTGTTCAGTTAAAAGAAATACTAAGACTCTGATATATTAATAAATTTCTCAGGGCCAGATGAATTTCAGGAAGCATGATTTGGACTAAATACACTTATGAACACTTTTTAATGTATTGTACACCTGGAACTTTCTGCCAGTTTTTCTTTCTACCTGTAGAGGATCTATTTATTTCTCTTTTTTTAAGAGGTGTAATTGACATACTCTATTAGTTTTAGGTATACAACATAGCAATTCAAAAATTATGGTCTGCAATATCAACTGCAATATGGTTACCACAGTAAGTCTAGTTACCATCTGTTACCTTACAAAGTTAACAAATACCCTACATTATATCCCCATGACTTACTTTTTTTATAACTGGAAATTTATACATCTTAATCCCCTTCATCTGTTTCACTCTCCCACCCACTCCTCCTCTGGCAACTACCACTCTGTCCTAAAAGAGTCCATTGTTTTTGTTTTTTCTTTTTCTTTTTTATCTCACTGTGTGGCTTGAAGGATCTTAGTTCCTTAACCAGGGAGAGAACCCACGCCCCCTGCAGTGGAAGCATGATGTCCTAACCACTAGACCACCAGGGCATTCGACCACCAGCGAATTTCTTAAGAGTCCATTTCCTGAACCTCTTGTCAAAGATTATATTTGGCTGCAAATAATAGAAAAACCTATGAGAGCAGCTTAAATAATTCAGTGGATTTATTTATCACAAAATAAAAATTCCAGGGGTAGGCAATGAAGGACTAGTGTGAGACTCAACTACTTTAAGAGGGTACTTGACTTCTTTGATATTCCTACTTCACCTTCTATTGCACATAATTTTTTTTCAGCCTTCTGATCACAGAATGGCTACTGTCTCTCCAATCATCCTATCTGTTTCCAGGGATAGAGAAGAATAAAGGATGAACAAAGAACATTTAGACTTCTATTCACTAGCACTTGTATCATGGCAACTCTAGATACTAAGGAGTCTGAGAATTTTAATATTTTGTACTGACATTAGAAGAAAGGGGAAAAGCTGGGACTGGAATGATGTGCTGAGTTCACTACTAGAAACTATGATTTATCAAGTTTTTGTCAATTTCAATCTTTTTTTAAAAAGCAAACTTGTCATCTACATTTCTTTGATTATTAATGAAATTGAACAATGGTGACTTTGTTCTCAGTTTGGTCTAAGTTTTACTAAACCTAGAAAATAATTTAGAAATAATGGTAATCACTTCTGCCTCCCCGACCATGCCACATGGCTTGCAGGATCTTAGCTCCCCAACCCGGGCCCTTGACAGTGAAAACTTGGAGTCCTAACCACTGGACCACCAGAGAATTCCCAACCTTTAAATATGTAAACCCATGCTCAGCTCACTGGCCATAAAAAAACAGGTCATGGGCAATGGTTTGTCAACCCCTGATCTTGACAAGAATAAAGCATTAGTGTTATTCCCCTCTGTTTTCAAATCTACCTGCCTTCTTCTGGAATTTATCACGTGACTTGGTGTGGGTAAAATCTCAGTATATTATTATCAAATCAGTGAATCTGACCTCTGCTTGTGAGTTAATTCTCTACCTCCCAAGGCTAGTTATTTCACTTGGGCCCTCTTGATTGCAAAAAATAATTTTATGTTCTTTTGTGTTAAATATCTTCTTCATTAGTAATATTTCTGGGATGTATTATGAGAATTGCAAAATTCCCAGGAAGCACCCACACCTGCAGAGGTGGGCCATTCCTGCTGGAAGTCTTATGGCTTGTGTCTAATGGCTTGTGGGCTTGAGAGGAGAGAAGAGGGCTCCGATGACAACAGGATCTGGGGATGCCACCACTGCCCAAAACGTCCCTGCCCTGCTTCCAGGGATCACCAGTTGGTCCTTAAGTTTTTAAAGTCAATGCCTACCCACACTATAAATTATCATCGTGGTGTACATTCAAATTTCAAGACATTTCTCTGGCAATACAACAAAATTTTAGCAGAACTAATTTTAAAGAGCTATTCTGCAATAGTAAATATTTCTAAAAACTTAAGTGATGGAGGAGATGATGGCAGAGGAGTAGGTGGACATGGACTACATCTCTCTCCAAGGAAACATCAGGAATACACCTTCAGACACAGAACTGCATACAGAACACCAGCTGAGAGTGGACACGCGTACCTGACTAGCGGAAAAGAATATATAGGACCACACAAAACTCAGTAGGATGAAGGAACCAGGGGGAGAAACAGGAGTGTTGGTAGGACTGGACCTGCCCTCGGAGGGCGGGGGAACTGAAGCGGGCGTCCCATCCCCACATCGGGGCATCTGAGTCAGAGGAGAAACATTTAAGGCTGAGAATGAAACAGCTGATCTGTGGTAAAATCAGACAGTCCTTGCTGCAGCCATACATACCCCAGACAGGGACACAGGTCCCCTGGGAAGGCACAGCAGCTGGGAGCTGGAATTTAGGTATTCTGGAGCAATCCCAGGGCGAGGGCTGCTGTTGACTGCAGAGAGACAGATTGAGGGGATGTGGGGGAGGAGATTGTGGTGGGAAATGCCTGTGGAGAAAAGCCGGGCAACCATGGAAGCAAGATGATACTGCTGAGTCATGCATGGGGGTGGGGCCATCACTATAGCCTCTCTCTCCCCAGACCCGCCATCAGCAGCTGAACAATAGAGAGGCTGGCCCGTCAAATGCCTGATGCACTGAACTTCAGAGTAGGACACCACCCAGGGTGCCCCTTTAAGTGACTAATGAGCCGATCTACAGAGCAGGACCCCAGCCAGGGGGACCACTCTATGTGCCTGACGCGCCAAACAACAGAGAAGGACCCCAGTCAAGGGAGCCCTCTAAGTGCCTGAACAAGCAGAGCTATGGAGAAAGACTGGCCAAAGAGCCCTTCTGATCGCCAGCTACAAAAGGCTTGAAAAAAGACTCTGATAGGGCCATAACTCCTGCGGCAGAGGCAGTCCATGTCCCTGCACACTTGGCGCCACCAGGGTCCCTGCAAGTCAAGCAGCTGTGCCACCTTCATGCTCAACTCTCACTGGGGCAGAGCTGCCACAGGCAAAAAACGCCTTGTGTCTATGCACACAGGGTGGCTTGGGTCATGTCCAGCTCTGTGACCCTGTGGACTGTGGCCTGCCAGGCTTCTCTGTCAGGGAGAGGTGTTCTCCAGGCAAGAATACTGGAGGGTATTGGCCATTACTGGTTGCCATGCCCTCCTAGAGCACTGTATTCCCTGCTGCCCTAGCCGCCAACCCCCCGGAGTACCTGGTGCTGCCAGAACCCCTGTGACCCAAGTAGCTGCACCACCTCCACACCTGGCCCTCACAGGGGCAAACTCAAGCCCTCCAGGGCAGCCTTAGGAGGAAACTCCAGTGGATGACCCACATGTAGAGGTGGAAATAAAACCACAACTGAAGCTCAGGAGCAGTGTGGCTAAGGAAGAAGACCCAAAACCTTCCCGCCAGCTGTACAAGCTGCATATTAATCCACACGATCAACTAGGCAGACTCTGTGTCTACGGAATGTACAAAAGGTCATTGAGAGCTCCCACAAAAGAAGTTCTGATAGCTATGGACACTGGAAGCAAGAACACACAGGAGTAGGACCAGATTAGAATCTGAGCTGCCCTCACAGCAGGTCTAGAGATCAGCACGCTGTTGGAGGGCATCCTAGGGAGGTGAGGTGGACTGTGACTCCCAGAGAGGGGAATGACTCTGACAGCAGTGACTCAAGAAAAACATTTACTATTATTCTTATGTTTTGACTTGTTCTGTAGATTCTTTTGGATCCCCCCCACCTTTTTTTCCCCTCTGTTGTAGTTGTTGGTTTTATTGGCATTGTGAAATCTAATCAAGATTTGAGCTTCTTTTTCCTCAGTCACATTTTTTATCATTGTTATAAACCTCTGCGTCTATGTTGGGCTTTTGCACTTCTGTGGAGTTTTCCTCTTTTTTCTCTCTTTTTTTAATTTTTAAGTTTTCAAATCTATTATTTTTTCTACATTTATTCCTTTGTTTACTTTTCCTCCTGTTCTTTTCCCCTTGCAGTCAATCTTTAATGTATATAAATCTTCTTTATCTACCTCTTTTTGACATCGTATATCCATTCTTTCTTTCTTTCCTTTCTTCTCAACATTTGTTAGTTTTCTTTTCATTGCTTTATTCCCCAATTTGCACCTTGCTTTAGTTTGGTTTTCCAGTGTGTGCTTTAGTTAGTTTTGTTCTGATAGATATACTTTTTGGTTTCCTTTGTTATCCAGGTCAATCAATTGTACTTTACTTTTGTTGGACTGTTTTGATTTTACTTATGGGTATATATGTATATATGTACATTCAGTCACACTTTCTATTGCTGTTATAAACCTCTGCCTCTACGTCGGGCTTTTGCACTTCTGTGAAATTTTCCTTTTTTTTCCTTTTTTCTTTCTTCTTTCTTTTTTTATTTCTGTTTTTTATATTTTTAATTTTAAATTTTTTAAACCTATTAAACTTTTTGTACATTTATTCCTTTGTTTGCCTTTCCTACTGTTCTTTTACCCTTGCAGTTAATCTTTAATGTATATAAATCTCCTTCATCTACCTCTATTTAATTTTGCATATCTGTTCTTTCTTTCTTTTCTTTCTTTCCTTTCCTCTAATATATTTGTTAATTTTGCCTTTTTGTTTTATTCGTCACTTGGCACCTTGCTTTAGTTTTGTTTTCCAGTTTGTGCTTCGGTTAGTTTTCTTCTTAACTGGTAAATATGAGTTTTGATTTCCCTTGTTTGCCAGGTCAAATAATATAATATTAAGTAATAATATTAATATAATATAAAATATATAATAATATGTAATATATTATATACTTATAATATATAAGTAATTATAATTATATTATAATATTAACATTATTTTAATATAATATATTAATATTAATATAATAAAATATATAATAAATATTATATATTATATATAAATATATATTTATAATAAATATAATGTTATATATGTAATATATATATAATATTTATAAATATAATAAATATAATATGATATAATAATATTACATAAACATCACAATTATATAATATTATTAATATCTAATATTTAATAGTATTAATAATATTAAATATAATTAATTATAATTATGGTATATAATATAATATATAATGCATATATTTCAATATTTATATTTATATTATAATATTATATTTATATTATAATATAATATTGTTAATATAATAACATATTCATATTCATATTATATTATAAATATATATTTATATATACAATATCTTATATAATATAATATATTATAATTTATATATATATTTATATATAAATATATATTTAAATATATTTATATGTTTAATAAATATTTTTAATATGTAATATGTATTTATATATTTAAATATATATGTATTTATATATATTTATATTATATTTTATATTCACATTTATATTATAATATATTACTTATATTATATTATATTAATATTATTTATATTATTTATTATATTAATATTATTTATAATATTTTAATTAACATATATATTTATAACAAATATAATATATTTAATTTATCTTATATATTATATATTATATATAATATATTTATAATATTATATATAAATATAATAAAAAATATTATAATTTTATAATATGATATATACAGTATTATAATATTATAAACACCATTAATATTTAATATTTAATAGTACTATTAATATAATTAATTATAATTAGAATTATAATATATAATTATAATATATAATATAAATTATGTATGTTTTAATATTTATATATTTATATTATATCTATAGTTATATACTTTAATATTTAATATTTAAATATTTATATTATATTTAACATATTTATATATTTTAATATTTAATATGATATTTTATATTATATATGTAATAATATATAAAATATATAATTATAATATATCATATATAATATTTTATATACTATATATTATACATATTATGTATAATAATATATAATATATATTATATAATTATAGCATATAACTAATTAAATATAATTATATTATAATATTAATATTAGCATGTTAATGTAACAATGCATATTAAAGCATATAAGCATGTTAATACAACAAAAATACTTCTGAGCGGTTACCATGACGCCCTAACTCTGCTGGAGTGTCAGTGGTGATGACTCATGAAAGGTAACTTCTGAGTGTGTCTTGGAAGATGTACAGGATCCTATGGGAAATCAGGGCATTAGGTTGAGTGAATAGTCTATTTAGAATCATGACTATTTTAGAGAGATCATGTTATGGCAGCAACTTGGTTTTCAATTTTGGAGCATGGAATGTTTGTTGGGCACATGCAGGAGGTGATGCTGGAAATATTAACAGAACCCAGGTGATGGGGGAACTTTTTACATGATGCCAGTGATTTGGGGTTTATGCTGTATGTGATGGGAGTATTACAGAATTTTAAAGTAAAGATTGACCTGATCATCTTTGTTTTACAAAGATCATGTTGGTATCACAAAGGTGATAGATCCCAGGGAAAGAGACTAGGAACAAGGAGGTCAGTAATGAATAGGTTCAATAAGCCACATGAAGCCTTGAGTAGGGCAATGCCCAAGGAGAGGAACGGTGGGACTTGATGAATTAAAAGATTTTACATTTATGAACAGTGGCACAGGGGGGAGATGGGAAGGGAAGAAGTTTAGAATCACCACTTGGTTGTCATTTGGGTGACTGAGAGTTAGGATGTCTAGACAATGGCCTGGTATGAGATCAATGAGGGATAGAACTGACTGTTTTGGTCACATGGGGAACTAAGCTGCCTTGAGGATATCTAGGTGGCAGTTGAATTTTGAGGTTTAGCCCAAGAAACCTCTGTATCAGAGACAGCAATTTGGGGGCCATCAGTGAAATTTTCTGAAGCCAGGGGTTCATGCAGTCTATAAAGGAGGGAATATGTGTCCTTTCTTAGGGAACTGTACTTGAGGAATTCATGAAGGAAGAGTCTGGCCAAGTAACCTGAGAATAAATGTTCTGAAATGTTGAAAGGATGTCAGGAGAACCCCATGAGCAGTATGAAAAGGCAAAAAGATAGGACACTGAAAGATGAACTCCCCAGATAGGTAGGTGCCCAATATGCTACTGGAAAAGAGCAAAGAAATAGCTCCAGAAGGAATGAAAATCCTAAACCAAAGCAGAAACAATGCTCAGTTGTTTGGATGTGAAAGCAAAGTCTGAAGGTGAAAGCAAAGTCCGATGCTATAAAGAACAATATTGCATAAGAACCTGGAATATTAGGCCCATGAATCAAAGTAGATTGGAAGTGGTTAAAGAGGAGACGCAAGAGTGAACATAGACATTTTAGAAATCAGTGAACTAATATGGATGGAAATGGGTGAATTTAATTCAGATGACCATAATATCTACTACTGTGGACAAGAATCCCTTAGGAGTAAAGGAGTAGCCCTGATTGTCAAAAAAAGGGTCTGAAATGCGCTGCTGCTGCTGCTAAGTGGCTTCAGTCGTGTCTGACTCTGTGCAACCCCATAGACGGCAGCCCACCAGGCTCCCCCATCCCTGGGATTCTCTAGGCAAGAACTCTGGAGTGGGTTGCCATTTCCTTCTCCAATGCATGAAAGTGAAAAGTGAAAGTGAAATCACTCAGTCGTGTCTGACTCTTTGCAACCCCATGGAGAGTAGCCCACCAGGCCCCTCTGTCCATGGGATTTTCCAGGCAAGAGTACTGGAGTGGGGTGCCATTTCCTTCTCCACTGAAATGCACTGCTTGGACACAGTCTCAAAAATTGCAGAGTGATCTTGGTTCATTTCCAAGGCAAACCATTCTATATCAAAGTAATCCAAGTCTATGCCCCAACCACTAACCCTGAAGAAGTTGAAGTTGAATGGTTCTATGAAGACCTATGAGATCTTCTAAAACTAACATAAAAATGTTGTCCTTTTCATCATAGGGGACTGGAATGCAAAAGTAGGAAGTCAAGAGCTATCTGGAATAACAGGCAAGTTTGGCCGTGGAGTACAAAATGAAGCAGGACAAAGGCTAACAGAGTTTTGCCAAGAGAATTCACTGGCCATAGCAAACACCCTCTGCAAACAACACAAGAGAGACCTGATGGTCTATACCGATATCAGATTGATTATATTTGTTGCAGTGGAAGATGGAGAAGCTCTATACAGGCAGGAGAAAGAAGACCGGGAACTGACTGTGGCTCAGATCATGAACTCCTTATTGCCAAATTCAGACTGAAATTGAAGAAGTTAGGGAAAACCGTTAGGCCATTCAAGTATAGCCTAAATCAAATCCCTTATAATTATACAGTGCTGGTGATGAATAGATTCAAGGGATTAGATCTGATGGAATGCCTGAAGAACTATGGCTGGAGGCTTGTAACATTGTACATAAGGTGGTGATCACAACCATCCCCAAGAAAAAGAAATACAAAATGGTTTTCTGAGGAGGCCTTACAAATTGCTGAGAAAAGAAAAAAAGTGAAAGGCAAAGGAGAAAAGGAAAGATATACAAGAATAGCAAGGAAAGATAAGAAAGCATTCTTAAATGAACAAGGCAAAGAAATAGAGGAAAACAATAGAATGGGAAAGGCTAGAGATCTCTTCAAGAAAATTAGAGATACCAAGGGAACATTTCATGCGAAGATGGGCACAATAAAGGACAGAAACAGTATGGACCTAACAGAAGCAGAAGATGCTAAGAAGAGGTGGCAAGAATACACAGACCTATAAAAAATAGATTTTAATGATGCAGATAACCACGATGGTGTGATCACTCACCTAGAGCCAGACATCCTGGAGTGCAAAGTCAAGTGGGCCTTAGGTAACATCTCTATGAACAAAGCTAGTGGAGTTGATAGAATTCCTGCTGAGCTATTCCAAATCCTAAAAGATGATGTTGTGAAAATGCTGCACTCAATATGCCAGCAAATTTGGAAAACTCAGCAATGGCCACAGGACTGGAAAAAGTCAGTTTTCATTCCAATCCCAAAGAGGGCAACACCAAAGAATGTTCAAACTACCACACAATTGCACTCAATTCACATGCAGGCAAGGTCATGCTCATAATCCTTCAAGCTAGGATTCAACAGTACGTGAACCAAGAGCTTCCAGATGTACAAGCTGGATTTAAAAAAGGCAGCAATCAAATTGCCAGCATCCATTGCATCTTAGAAAAAGCAAGAGAATTCCAGAAAACATCTGCTTCACTGACTTCGCTAAAGTGTTTGACTGTGTGGATCACAACAAATTGTGGAAAATTCTTAAAGAGATGGGAATATCGGACCACATTACCTGCCTCCTGAGAAATCCGTATGCAGGTTAAAAAGCAACAGTTAGAACTGGACATGGAACAACAGACTGGTTCAAAATTGGTACAGGAGTAGGTCAAGACTGCATATATCACCCCTGTTTATTTAACTTATATGCAGAGTACATCATGCAAAATGCTGGGCTGGATGAAGCACAAGCTGGAATCAAGATTGTCAGAGAAATATCAATAACCTCAGATATGCAGATGATACCACCTTTATGGCAGAAAGCATAGAGGAAAACTAAAGAGCCTCTTGATGAGGGTGAAAGGGGAGAGTGAAAAAACTGGCTTAAAACTCAACAGTCAAAAAACGAAGATCATGGCATCTGGTCCCATCACTTCATGGCAAATAGATGGGGAAATAATGGAAACAGTGACAGACTTTATTTTCTTGGGCTCCAAAATCACTGCAAATGGTGACTATAGGCGTGAAATTAAAAGACGCTTGCTCCTTGGAAGAAAGCTATGACAAATGTAGACAGCATATTAAAAAGCAGAGACTTCACTTCGCTGACAAAGGTCCATATAGTCAAAGCTTTGGTTTTTCCAGTAGACATGTATGGATGTGAGAGCTGGATCATAAAGAAGGCTGAGCACCAAAAAATTGATGCTTTTGAACTATGATGTTGGAAAAGATTCTTGAGAGTCCCTTGGACAGCAAGGAGTCAAACCAGTTAGTCTGGAAGGAAATAAATCCTGAATATTCATTGGAAGAACTGGTGCTGAAGCTGAAGCTCCTAAACTTTGGCCACCTTTTTCAAAGAACTGACTTATTGGAAAAGACCCTGATGCTGGAAAAGATAGAAGGCAGGAGGAGATGGAGACAACTGACAATGAGATGGTTAGATGGTATCACCAATTCAATGGACATAGGTTTGAGCAAATTCCAGGAGATGGTGAAGGAGAGGGAAGCCTGGTGTGCTGCAGTCCATGAATTCACAAAGAGCTGAACATGACTTAGGGACTGAACATCAAGAAGGTAAAGAACTCAGATAAGGAATAACGAGGACCAAAAAGTCCACTCGATTTGGCCACTTGGATGTCATTGGCCGCAGCAGCAGATGTCTCGTTGTCTCATCTTCCCCTCCTTGTTTCTAAGCACTGGGTCACTTCAGGAGTAATCTTCCCAAAGTCTAACCCCTTGCAGAGTGGGGGGTTCTCTGGTTTTGGTTGGCATGGATGTGCAACTCAAATTAATTTCAGCAACAGCTTGGGGATAACTGAGGCAGCTGTGCTTGTTTCTATTATTGAGAGCCTTGTGATATGAGACCCAGAGCTCTCCTCCTGATTATGGGATTCCAGGATGGAGAACAACCCACCTACTAACTAGAATGTTACTGGTTGAGGAGACAAGAGTAATGTCATGGGTTCAAGGCTTGGTGTTTCTGAGATGGCTTTTCCTTAGAGGCAGGAACACTGTAGGGCATTTCCAAAGAATGTGTATTGTTCGGGTTGATTCTCCTTTAACTACTCTTGTGTTTGGATATTAGGGCCCAGGAATCGTGACTGATGATTATGCCGCTCCTCCATTCTCCTTTCAGATTGCCTTTAAAATAACCAAAATATTAAGGCTGGAGGAGAAGCATTTTACTCTAACCTTTCCTAACTCATCCACATGAATTGATCAATTTATGTCCATCACCTGAAGACCTTAAAGAAAAGAAAGTGTTTAATTTGAGGGGACACTAATGCAAATGGGGTATATTGTAGCTGTGGTTGTTGGGGATTTCTCCTTAAGGATAGATGGGGTTGGCAGGCCTGTCATGATGGTTACCCTTCTTGGAAAGTGGGTTGACAGCTTCTTGGGTTCCCTCTTCAGGGACTTCCTGAGAAGGAGCCAAGTGGCCAAATCACCCTTAATGTGTTATCAGTACAGACAAGATGTGGATAACTTCAGTCCTGACCCAAGACTAAACCTTAAACATCTTACAGTGCTTTCTTCTTGGATGTAAAACTGTTGATAACACGCCCTCCCAATTTTCTCCCCCTTTCAGGTGTCAGTAATTTCTAACTGGCTAGAACGTGAAGTGCAAAGTCCTTAGGCCTTGGGGAAATTAGGAGATGGGGAGGAAGGAGAGGAAGAAGAAGGACAAAACATAGAGGAAGGGGGAGTGAAAGAGAGAAGTTTCCTGGGATGTTTATCTGTCTTTAAACTAGATGTAACTTGTCCTGGGTCGGGAAGCGTTGGTATTCCCTCTGCAGTCTCTCTTCCTCTATTTCTTTGCCTTTCCTCAGGCACTTATTTTCTGTCCCCTATTCTTTCCTGCCTTGTCTCTTCTTCCCATTCTCTTCACCTGCCTTGCCTCTTCTCGCCATTCTCTATCTCCAAACATAGATGTCTCTGCCCCTCATTGCTCTCAGCTGCCCTTCCTCTGCCTGCAGAGAATGACAGGGAACATGAATCTGTTTTGCCCGTTGTTGGTGCTTCCCCGTGTGTGACTCACCTCTGTGCCAGGGTGTGCAGATAAGAGGTGGATGGATAAGTATAGTTTTTCTGTTCCTGCCTTCCTTTATGAATTCATTCCAGCAATATCTACTGAGCATCGTGCTAGTTCTTGGGCTACGTGTGGGGGGTGCTGTGGTAGAGAAAACAGATGCGCTCCATTCTAGAAATGTGTTGGAGCCCACAGGCTATTTCTATGCAAGGTGATAAGTGCTCAGATGAGGACAGGCAAAGGAGCTGTGGGAGAACAGAGCACTTACAAGCCCAGAAAAGAATGCTAGGGAGTACTTCTCTGAGAAGGCGACTTGACTTTAATTGTGATCCCTTCCACCCTAGAGCAACCAGAGAACTCTGAGGTGGGGAAAGTTTTCACTTGTCACTGTTTTTATTGTGCCCCATACCTGTCATGCGAATGTTTTAAAGTACAAGCTCTGGAACTAAATGTATTTAGTCCAAATCTTTGTTGTTCTCTCCCTATGTCATGTCTGACTCTTTGCCACTGGATGGACCGCAGCACGCCAGGCTTCCTTGACTTCTCCGTCTCCCGAAGTTTGCTCAAACTCATGTGCACTGAGTCAGTGATGCCATCCAACCATCTCATCCTCTGCTACCCTCTTCTCCTATTACCTTCAGTCTTTGCCAGAGTCAGGGTCTTTTCCAGTGAGTCGGCTCTTTGCAACAGGTGACCAAAGTACTGGAGTTTCAGCATCAGTCCTTCCAATGAATATTTCAGGGTTGATTTCCTTTAGGATGGACTGGTTTGATCTTGCAGTCCAAGGAACTCTCAAGAGTCTTCTCCAGCACTGTAGTTCAAAAGTATCAGTACTTCTGTGCTCAGCCTCTTTATGGTCCACCTATTATTCCCTATATGACTACTAGAAAAACCATAACTTTGACTGTATGCACACTTGTGACAGAGGACGACAGAAGATGAGATGGTTGGATGGCATCACATACTTAATGGACCTGAGTTTGAGCAAACCCTGGGAGATGGTGAAGGACAGGGAAGCCTGGCTTGCTGCAGTCCATGGGTTTGCAAAGAGTCAGACAGGACTGAGCAATTGAACAGCAACTCTTGTTGGCAAGTGACATCTCTGCCTTTAAATAAGATGTCAAAGTTTTTCATAGCTTTCCTTCCAAGGAGCAAGTGTCTTTTAATTTCACTCTTGCAGTCACCATCTGCAGTGATTTTGGAGCCCAAGAAAATACATTCTCTCACTGTTTCCACTTCTTCATCTTGTAATTGCCATGAAGTAATGGGACAGGATGCCATGATCTTAATTTTTTGAACGCTGAGTTTTAAGCCAGCTTTTTAACTCTCTTTTTTCATCCTTATCAAGAGGCTCTTTAGTTCTTCTTCACTTTTTGCCATTAGAGTGATATCATCTGCATATCTGAGATTGTTGATATTTCTCTGCTAATTTTGATTCCAGCTTCTGTTTCATCCTGTCTGGCCCAGGAATGAGAGGGAGCAGTGCCCTGAACATCAGCATCTGACCCCGAGAGCAGCCCCAGCAGCAGAGGCGACAGAAATGAGGTGTCATAGGGTCAGTTGTCAGTGCTCTGAATCCTTGACATCGATTCCTTTCAAGGAATTGGGCTGGCTTGGGTGTGGAATGGGGAAATCCTGTTGTCAGCAGGTGTAAAACATCCCCTAGGGATTATGGGCTTGATTGTGGACAGAAATCTCCTAATAATGGAAAGAAATGAAAGCCAGAGAAATTTCAGTCTGATGAATGCCAGCTGAGCTGAGTAGAACTCCCAGGTTAGTGGACCCTAGAAAAACACCTGTTACATTAAAAAGAGTTAATGATACATAATTGATCATTTCACTGTGGTTATATGTGAGAAATCCCTACTAGGAAAACACAGATTTATCCAGGGAAAGGGCCTTCATGTGTGTAACTTACTCTCAATTTGTTTTTAAAGAAAAAGCCTGTGTGAGTTTGTGTAGGCACATAGAGAGAAGGCACACGTGCTAAAGTAAATTGGGTAAAACACAAACTATAGGTGAATCTAGGTAGAAGCTATATGCGTCTTTGCACTACTCTTATTTTCGCAATATTCTGTAAATTTTCAATTATTTTAGCCTCAAAATTAAAACAGAATGACACGACAGTGAGGCACATGTCATAATCCGGGTGATGAAGTCCCTGTTAGGCCAGGGGAGTGTCTGTCAGCCTTGCCTGGGGTGGGGGTGTCAGGGCGGGCTTCATGGAGAAGTTTTGGGAGAGACTGGAAGGATGACGACCTGACGGAGGTGTGTGAGGCCTTGGAGCATCTGACTGGACATCTGGAGCAGGACAGGCTGCAGGGGAGAACAGTGAGGTCCCATTCATCCCGAGAGTTTGTTACGGACGGGAACACTGTGTGTGTTCTGACCCTGCAGGGCTCGCCCTCATGGGGTGAGTGTCATCTGTGTGACCAAGAGTGCTGCCTCCTGCCCCTCCAGACAGTCACTCATTTCTCATTGCCGGGGCCGAGCCTCAGGAACCTTCAAGGGAAGAAAGCTTGAGGGCAGGGCTTGCAGCCCAGAGTGGGCTGGGCCCACATACTTGATTCTCTCCACAAGGCTCAGCATTTCACTCATGTCAGGACTCTCTGCAGAGGCAGTTGCTCTGAGACTCCGCCTGGCAGGGAACTCGCCGTTCCTGGGATCTGTGAGGAAGGAAGGAGGAAGCTCTCCGTGCTGTGAGGAAGCTCTCTGCACTGAGTCTGAGATAAGATCCGAATGTGTGGGGAGCCACAAAGCCAGCTCAGGTCTGGTCTTGGTCTCAGGAATGGGGAGTTTGAGAGAAAAGGAGCCTGTGGGCCCTTAAGGATTTGAGGGTTGGATGAGGTTGGGTGTGTTCCAATAGGCTTGAGAATGCCCAGGAGGCCATCACTTCCCATTTGAGGTTTCCTTACTCAGAAAGTTCAGGCAGCAAGGATGGGAAGATGAAAAATGATGGATCGGCCAATGATGTCGTGCATCGTTTTCTTCTTAGGGGCCAGGTGCCAGATTCTGCCTCCTGCTGTTCCTCTCTCTGGCCGCCAGAGGGCGGGGTGCAGGTAGGTCACTCAGAAGCAGCAGTTTCATGAGCTCACCCAGGTGCACAGTGGAGCAGAGGGGGTGGAGCTCGGCTGGATGCTGATGTTCTGGTCCAGAGGGGAGTCATGGAGATGCAGAGAAGCCGCACTTTGCAGCCTACATGAGCTGTGGCCTAGTGTTGATTGCTGGTCTCTCTGGATGTTTGGCCTGAAGCTAAGGCCTGTCCTGGGGCTCCATCTGTACCTCTGCGTGTGGCTGAGGGGGCTCAGGGGAGCCATGGTGGTGAAGACTGTGCTTCCTTCTAGTGGCTCCTGCTCCTATAGCCTTGGCCTTGGGGTTCCCAGAAGGAGACGGTGTTCAGGGCTGTGTCCAGGGAACAACCTAGTCTAGTCTTCATCCCCCCAATTCCCTTCCTTGCAGTAGGCACTATGGACAGTTTTCCATTTTTAAACCGTTGAGCAAAAGAATGCAAGTGTTAAGCCTGTAGTAGACTGTGGTCAGGTATTCTTAGCTGTGAGAATCCTGACCTCTGGGGCCTCACAGTCCAGTGGATAAAATTGTAAAGTAGGAGGGGGTTGAGAAGCTGATGGCCTGTAAAGCTGGTGTGAGTAGCATCTGAATATTAATGGGAATTATTCTCCCATCCTCTAGCAATGATCCCTTCTGTTGAGAAGTTTTGGGAGGATGAAAAATGTGCTCCATACCTGTCTTTGCTTCCCAGAAGCGGCAAGGAAATCAAAGAAAGTTGTAGTGAGGCAGATGGTGAGTCATAAACCAACTCAGTATCCTCTTCTTTCAGTTACTTTTTAGCTAAGCAGATCCCAGTTATGGAGATCAGGAGGGCTGTGCCCACCACTCCTGTCTGATTTGACTTCAGCGTCCAGCCAAGTAGATTTCCAATGGGAATTTTGAGGGTTTGGATCATGTTACAGGAGACATCTGTACATGCAGGGGGTTTTCCAAGGAGACTGACAGATAGGGTTGGTAAAGTTCATTTCAGTTCAGTTCAGTCACTCAGTCGTGTCCGACTCTTTGTGACCCATGAATTGCAGCACGCCAGGCCTCCCTGTTCATCACCATCTCCCGGAGTTCACTCAAAACTCATGTCCATCGAGTCCGTGATGCCATCCAGCCATCTCATCCTGAGCTGTCCCCTTCTCTCCTGCCCCAATCCCT
>NC_030810.1:111042262-111106635 GCF_001704415.2 Capra hircus | reverse complement strand
ACCTGTATCTGTTGTGCTGTATTGTTTTCCTCTGTATTGTTCTATATAGAAAAATTTATTCATTTGGCCATGTCTCTATGTCTCGGTATTTGGGTTTTTGGTTTTTGTTTTTTATAATTTTGTTTTTGTGTTGGTTATTTACACTGCAAAAATATACAGAAATTTTGGGCGGCTTCAGGAAAAGTTAGCCTTCCCCCAGATTCATTTGTGGGTATTGACAATACAAAATCACCTTTATTTCATTTGCAGAAAATTAGCAAATGAGCTGCAACTGGTTACAGTCTCTGGCAGAGTTAAACACTCGCTTCTGATCTACACTGTACTTCAGCATGCAGCCGCTTTAAGAGCTGTAAGCGCAAAATTTCAGGCCAGTGATACATTTAAAGATTTTGCAACGTCTGGTTCAAACAGCTTTGATGGAGCTATCTCGGTGTGTTTCTGTTTGTTTTTTCTAAGAAAGAAATGGAAAATTTATTCAACAAATGTGCAGGATTATAACCCAGAAAAAAGTTGCTCAGAATGTTCTGAGAACTGTTTTCACGCCATTAGAAGTCAAGGTACAGTTACAGGAAGATTTGTGAAGACAAAAGAATCTGGAATTAAATGATCGTATTCATTGACAGTTAACATGAATCCAGATCTAAGTGTCATCGGTCTTCTGGTGGGAACATGTGACCCGCTTACAAGATCAACAATGCAGGAACACTTGCTGAGTCTGTGGAGTAAAAGGCATATTGTAGTGAGCAATGACAAGAGACAGTTTAAGACATAAAAATTTGTGCTCTGCCTTTTGGCCTGCCTCTCTGCCTCCTACTGTGGCATTGTATATGTGGGGGCATTATATATTGACGCAAATATTGTCCATTGGTCAGAAAATAACTTTTGCTAAACATAAAAAGCAACATCCTCCTAACACAATAACATTTGCCTTAAGAATATTTTTACTAGCATCCTAGATAATGAAGTATTCAGGTCCAAACTTTAAAATGAGTAGGCTTAACACACTCAAGGAGGTAAAAAAAGATTGAGAGTTTTGGCAGCTAAATGGAAGTTAAATAGAGAGAAGCAAATGAAAATTCTGTAATAGAAAAATAAAATGATAGCAGCAAAAAAAAGGTTGAATATAATACCAATAAGACCTCACTAAAGATGGAATTAGTGAACTGGAAAATAAACTTGGAAGAATATGTCTAGAATAAATTTTGAAGGAACAAAGGGTAGAAAATACAGAAAAGACAAAGTATGCAGCTGATAAAATACTATGTAAAGGTCAAATATATGCATACCTGGTCACAAAGTGACTGAAGAGATGGAGAAAACGGTAGAGATGACATAATGGTTGAGAACTCCCAAAAGAGAAAAATGGGATCAAGAATTCCAGTGAAGAAGGAGAAAGTGAACAACAACAACAAAAATGTCATAACAAGTGTTGTTGTTTGGTCACTAAGTCATATCCAACTGTTTGTGACCCCATAGATTGTAGTAGTTTAGGCTCCTCTGTCCTCCACTAGCTCCTGGAGTTCGTGTTGAGTCAAGGATGCTATCCAACCATCTTATTCACCCCCGTGTCCTCCTGCACTCAATCTTTCCTGGCATTAGGGGCTTTTCCAATGAGTTGGCTCTTCATCAGGTAGCCAAAGTGTTAGAGCGTCAACTTCAGCATCAGTCCTTACAATGGATACTCAAGGCTGATTTTCTTTAGGATTAACAGTTTTTGACTTCCTTGCAGTCCAAGGAACTCTCACAAGTCTTCTCCAGGACCCAATTTTGAAAGCATCAGTTCTTCAGCACTCAGTCTTCTTTATGGTCCAGCTCTCATATCTGTACATGAATACCGAAAAAATCATATGGACTGACTATATGGACTTTTGTTGGCAGAGTAATGTCTCTTCTTTCCAACACACTGTCCAGATTTGTTATAGTTTTCCTTTCAAGGAGCAAGTGCTTTTTAATTTCATGGCTGTACTCACTGTCTGCAGTGACCTGGAGTCCAAGGAAATAAAATCTGTCACTGCTTCCACTTTTCTCCCTCTATTTGCCATGAAGAGATGGGTCCAGATGCCATGATCTTAGTATTTTGAAAGTTGAATTTTTAAGCCAGCTCTCTCACTCTCCTCTTCCCTTTCATGAGAGACTCCTTAGTTCCTCTTCATTTTCTGCCATTAGAGTGGTATCATCTACATATCTGAGGTTGTTGACATTTCACCTGGAAATCTGGATTCCAACTTGTGATTCATCCAGCCTGGCATTTGCATGATGTACTCTGCATAGAAGTTAACTAAGCAGGGTGACAATATACAGCCTTTTCACTCTCCTTTCCCAATTTTGAACCAGTTCATTGTTCCATATCAAGCTCCAACTGTTTCTTCTTCATCTGCATACAGATTTCTTTGGCATTGCCTTTCTTTGGGACTGGAATGAAAACTGACATTTTCCAGTCATGTGGACACTGCTGAGTTTTCCAAATTTGCTGGCATATTGAGTGCAGCACTTTCACAGCATCATCTTTTAGGATTTGAAAAGAGCTCAACTGGAATTCCATCACCTCCACTAGCTTTGTTCATAGTGATGCTTCCTAAGGCCCACTTGAGTTCACATTCCTGGATGTCTGACTGTAGATGAGTGATCGCACCATCATGGTTATCTGAGTCATTAATGCCTTTTTTGTATAGTTTTTCTGTGTATTCTTCTCACTGCTTCTTAATATCTTCTGCTTCTGTTAGGTCCTTATCGTTTCTGTACTTTATCATGCTGATCCTTGCATGAAATGTTCCTTTTGTTACCTCCAATTTTCTTAAAGAGCTCTCTAATCTTTCTCATTCTATTGTTTTTCTCTAATTTTTGCATTGGTCATTTAAGAAGGCCTTCTTATCTCTCTCTGCTTGCTATTCTCTGGAACTCTGCATTCAGTTGAGTATGTCTTTCTGTGTCCCTTGCCTTTCGCTTCTCTTCTTTCTTCAGGTATTTGTAAAGCCTCCTCAGACAACCATTTTGCCTTCTTGCATTTCTTTTTCTTTGGGATGGTTTTGGTCTCTGCCTCTGTACAGTGTTACAAAGTTCCATCCAAACTTCTTTAGGCACTTGTCCACCAGATCTAATCTGCAAATCTATTCATCACCTCCTGTGTATAATCATATCACGTACATCACAGTAAAACTACCGAAAACCAAAAAACAAAGAGAATATTTTAATAATAGCCAGAGACTAGAGACTAGTTTTCTATCACTAAACTAGCATCTGACATCTCAGAGGAAACAATGGAGGCCAGAATTGCATGCAATACTGTTTTCAGAGTTCTAAGACAATGAAATTGAAAATCTAGAAATCTGTAGTCAATGAGACTATCCATCAAAACTGAAGGTAAATACTGTTCTTAGTTGTAGACAAGAGCAAACTGAAGCAATTTGTTATCAGAAAAGGAAATGTTGAAGCATATTCTTTAGGCAGAAGATACTACAGTGGGAGAGAAAAACTAATTATGATGTTAAAAGTCAAAATAGTGGTTATGTTTAGGAATGAGAGCTGCAGTAAGGAGTGACGTATGCAGTCTTCCTAGGTACTAGTGATATTCTACTTGTTGATCTGAATTGCATAATATAGATGTGTTCTATTTGTGATATATCAGTGAACTGTATGATTGGGTACATTTTTGAATGCTCAGTAAAAAGATTAAGAAAAGATATGACGCTTTTCAAAAAAATAAAATAAATTCTTCCTTCTTCTTTAAATTGAAGTATAGTTGATTTACAATGTTTGTGTTACTTATTGAGATACAATAAAGTGATTCAGTTATACATATATATGCAATATTAAAAATATTTATTATAAGACATTGAATATAGGTCTCTGGGCTATATAGTAGGACCTTGTTTTATATATAATCCAAGTCTATGCACCAACCAGTAACGCTGAAGAATCTGAACTGTTCTATTAAGACCTAAAAGACCTTTTAGAACTAACACACAAAAAAGATGTCCTTTTCATTATAGGAGATTGGAATGCAAAAGTAGGAAGTCAAGAAAACACCTAGAGTAACAGGCAAATTTGACCTTGGTTTGCGCAATGAAGCAGGGCAAAGACTAATAGAGTTTTGCAAAGAAAATGCACTGGTCATAGCAAACACCCTCTTCCAACAACACAAGAGAAGAATCTACACATCGACATCACCAGATGGTCAACACCGAAATCAGACTGATGATATTCTCTTCAGTAAAAGATGGAGAACTCTATACAGTCAACAAAAACAAGACCAGGAGCTGACTGTGGCTCAGATCATGAACTCATTATTACCAAATTCAGACTTAAATAGAAGAAAGCAGAGAAAATCTCTAGACCATTCAGGTATGACCTAAATCAAATCCCTTATGATTATACAGTGGAAGTGAGAAATAGATTTAAGGGCCTAGATCTGATAGATAGAGTGCCTGATGAACTATGGAATGAGGTTCATGACATTGTACAGGAGACAGGGATCAAGACCATCCCCATGGACAAGAAATGCAAAAAAGCAAAATGGCTGTCTGGGGGAGGCCTTACAAATAGCTGTGAAAAGGAGAGAGGGGAAAAGCAAAGGAGAAAAGGAAAGATATAAGCATCTGAATGCAGAGTTCCAAAGAAGAGCAAGAAGAGATAAGAAAGCCTTCTTCAGCGATCAATGCAAAGAAATAGAGGAAAACAACAGAATGGGAAAGACTAGAGATCTCTTCAAGAAAATTAGAGATACCAAGGGAACATTTCATGCAAAGATAGGCTCGATAAAGGATAGAAATGGACTGGACTTAACAGAAGCAGAAGGTATTAAGAAGAGATGGTAAGAATACATAGAACTGTACAAAAAAGATCTTCATGACCCAGATAATCACGATGGTGTGATCACTCATCTAAAGCTGGACATTCTGGAATGTGAAGTCAAGTGGCCTTAGAAAGCACCACTGTGAACAAAGCTAGTGGAGGTGATGGCATTCCAGTTGAGCTCTTTCAAATCCTGAAAGATGATGCTTGAAAGTGCTGCACTCAGTATGCCAGCAAATTTGGAAAACTCAGCAGTGGCCACAGGACTGGAAAAGGTCAGTTTTCATTCCAATTCCAAAGAAAGGCAATGCCAAAGAATGCTCAAACCACCGGCACAATTGCACTCATCTTACATGCTAGTAAAGTAATGCTCAAAATTCTCCAAGCCAGGCTTCAGCAATATATGAACAGTGAACTCCTTGATGTTCAAGCTGGTTTTAGAAAAGGCAGAGGAACCAGAGATCAAGTTTCCAACATCCCACTGGATCTTGGAAAAAGAAAGACCATTCCAGAAAAACATCTCTTTCTACTTTATTGATTATGCCAAAGCCTTTGACTGTGTGGATCACAATAAACTGTGGAAAATTCTGAAAGAGATGGGAATACCAGACCACCTAACCCACTCTTGAGAAATGTGTATGGAGGCCAGGAAACAACAGTTAGAACTGGACATGGAACAACAGACTGGTTCCAAATAGGAAAAGGAGTATGTCAAGGCTGCATATTGTCACTCTGCTTATTTAACTTATATGCAGAGTACATCATGAGAAACCCTGGGCTGGAAGAATCATAAGCTGGAATCAAGATTGCCGGGAGAAATATCAATCACCTCAGATATGCAGATGACACCACCCTTATGGCAGAAAGTGAAGAGGAACTAAAAAGCCTCTTGATGAAAGTGAAAGAGGAGAGTGAAAAACTTGGCTTAAAGCTCAACATTCAGAAAACAAAGATCATGGCTTCCGGTCCCATCACTCTATCAGAAATAGATGGAGAAACAGTGGAAACAGTGTCAGACTTTATTTTTTGGGGGCTCCAAAGTCGCTGCAGATGGTGATTGCAGCCATGAAATCAAAAGATGCTTACTCCTTGGAAGAAAAGTTATGACCAACCTAGATAGCATATTCAAAAGCAGAGACATTACTTTGCTGACTAAGGTCAGTCTACTCAAGGCTATGGTTTTTCCAGTAGTCATGTATGGATGTGAGAGTTGGACTGTGAAGAAAGCTGAGCGCCAAAGAATTGATGCTTTTGAACTGTTGTGTTGGAGAAGACTCCTGAGAGTCCCTTGGACTGCAAGGAGATCCAACCAGTTCATTCTGAAGGAGATCAGCCCTGGGATTTCTTTGGAAGGAATGATGCTAAAGCTGAAACTCCAGTCCTTTGGCCACCTCATGAGAAGAGTTGATTCATTGGAAAAGACTCTGATGCTCGGAGTGATTGGGGACAGGAGAAGAAGGGGACGACAGAGGATGAGATGGCTCGATGGCATCACTGACTTGATGGATGTGAGTCTGAGTGAACTCCGGGAGTTGGTGATGGACAGGGAGGGCTGGCGTGCTGCTGTTCATGGGGTCACAAAGAGTTGGACACAACTGAACAACTGAACTGAACTGAACTGTTTTATATATAGAATTGAGAGCTCTCTAAATAAAAGCTTTTATCTGCTAACTCCAACCTTCCATTCCATCTGTCCACCTTGGCAGCTACAGTTTGTTCTCTATGTCCATGATTCTGTTTCTTCTTTGCAGATACATTCAGTTCAGTCATTGCCAGGGTCCAGCCCCAGTGGATCCAGGGTGATTCGAAGGTGTGATGGAGTCAGCTTCCTTGGAAAAATACATATTTAATTACAGATATAGAGATTAGAAATGGATAGTGTAGTAGGAAATATTGGTGGAGAAAAGGAGGCTGAATAACTTGGTAATTCAGCTAGAAAAACGGGGAGCAAGGAAGAAATGACATGGGGGGAATCGGTCTTTCCAGAAACTGATTTCAATTTTTTATTTTTAGTTTTGCTTATATACCTTTTGTTACACATAGGGATGAATACAAGAGTCACGTGGGGGTCAGCAGTCCTGGCCTTTATCAAAATCAGGTACTTTACATAAAATAAAAGGTCTTACACATGTACCCCAATGTTCATCGCAGCACTGTTTATAATAGCCAGGACATGGAAACAACCTAGATGTCCATCAGCAGATGAATGGATAAGAAAGCTGTGGTACATATACACAATGGAGTATTACTCAGCCGTTAAAAAGAATTCATTTGAATCAGTTCTGATGAGATGGATGAAACTGGAGCCAATTATACAGAGTGAAGTAAGCCAGAAAGAAAAACACCAATACAGTATACTAACACATATATATGGAATTTAGGAAGATGGCAATGACGACCCTGTATGCAAGACAGGAAAAAAGACACAGATGTGTATACCAGACTTTTGGACTCAGAGGGAGAGGGAGAGGGTGGGATGATTTGGGAGAATGGGAATTCTAACATGTATACTGTCATGTAAGAATTGAATCGCCAGTCCATGTCTGACGTAGGGTGCAGCTTGCTTGGGGCTGGTGCATGGGGATGACCCAGAGAGATGTTGTGGGGAGGGAGGTGGGAGGGGGGTTCATGTTTGGGAACACATGTAAGAATTAAAGATTTTAAAATTTAAAAAAAATAAAAAATTAAAAAAAAAATAAAGTAATTATCAGTAAAAAAAAAAAAAAAGGTCTTAGGTGTTTTACATCATCTTCTGGCTATGAGGCCTGCTGACATTTACAACCCTTTCTTTCTGATAACCAAAAAACTTATTTTTTCCAAGGGTGTTTTTTCTTAAACCGGGCACCACCCTCCAAATAAAGTTGTATTCCTATAGGGTGAGGGTGTAGTGAGTTACAATCAAGAAAGGAATTTATTTAACCCAAGGTTAACATGATCAATCTGAAAAGTTAATACTTATTTCTCCTATATGCTAGTTATATTTATTATAAAGGCAGTGAATATGGAGATTTAGCAGCAAACATCAGCCCAACAAATAAAAACCCTTCACCAATGTTCCCCTTAAGATCTATTTAGTCTTAAGATAGTGATAAAGTTACATTTTTACATAGCAAGGACACAGTGATTTATAACAAAGTACAATGATCTATAACAAAAGAGAAAATTCATTAACTCAAAAAGTTTAGTATTGCTAACATCAAAAACTACTATATTTCCTTTTCTATATTCCAAATCCATTGATTAATATATTCCCAGGTGCCTAAGGATATGGAGGCGATCATTGACTCAACAATGAGAATAGCCCTATGCTAATTAAGACTCTCAAAATACCCCAAAACTCTCTGTGCTGTTTATGGTTGAGAGGTAGTAAACAATCATGTGCTTGGCAGGAGTATGGATAATCCTGTCACACAAGCTAGTTTGTCAGCAGAGAGATGTGTTCTGGGACAGCCTTGTCCCACCCAGGGCAGGGAATTAGCCACAATTATTGGCACGACAAATGAAAAAACCCTTCACCAATATAATTCCTAACTAACCCACTATACTAATAATTTCTAACTTCCCAAAAGAATTTGCCTTTAGTAAGTCTAAAACATCTCGTGCCTCTCATGGTTGGGAGGCTGTAAACAATCACATGTGGCCAGATGAACCCGCTCAGGCAGGCTAGAGGACCTTCATTTGGCAGATATTATGTAAATTATGCCAACACTATCAGTATGATAGAACATTTATGCAGAAAACTAACATTTACAACAAATAATACAGTAGCACATTATTTAGGGGATGAAATATGAAACCGTCCATTGAAATTATGGTAGGTGTTATATATCAAGCAATTTTTAAATTTTTAAAATATTTATTTCTTTGGCTTTACCAAGTCTTAGTTATGGCATGTGGGACCTAGTTCTCTGACCAGGGATTGAACCCAGGCCCCTTGCATTGGGAGCACAGAGTCTTAACCACTGGAGCACCAGGGAAGTTCAAATCAAGCAATTTTAAATAAGGTAAGAAATGCTAAATATTTTCCACTAAGATTTGATGATATCATCTATGAGCCAGGTAAAACCTAATTATTAAATTTATGTATTTATAAATACATACAATTTTTTTGTGTGTGCGTTGAATAGCTAGCTTAGTACAGGAGATGATTGGAAAGGAATTATATAAATCATACATAGCTACAAAAGCTGAATACAGACAAAAATGATTTGAAATATCAGGTATATGACAGTACCACTCGGTGTGGAAAATATAATTGACAAGCATATTAAAATACTTGAAAACATTTTGATGGCATTCTATATACTTTGTGCACATTAATTTTAAAATTTTGATAGCAAAATATATAGTAAAAGCTTATTTTTAAATAGTTTTTAAAATATCATACAAGAATGGTACTATCACTTTTCAGTTTCTAAAAAGGCACTTGAATGCATTGAAAATGTAAATAAATATAAAATGAAAGTCATTGTTAAATATAAGATGAGGTGCTAATGTCATCATAGGATTAATAATTCAATTTGTGGTCATCTTCAGTACTTATCTGGAAATTTTGAAAATATTGATAAAATTATGGGTTTTTAGAAAACATGCCAAGTGTATACTTATAAAAATATCCTTTAAATTGATGGACTTAGTAGTTGATTGGCTTTATATTCAGTAAATTGTACTGTAAAGAGAATGATATTATAATCCTAATCCAATGCTCTTAATTCCTCCCAAACTTCAGGGGATTAAGGCATTCTTTAAAGAAAAAATAAAATGAAATGTGAAAAAGAAGATATTATGAATGTTAATAAATTATAATTTTTAAATATTGAGTCTAAATTTTACAATGTAAAATCAGTTTTTTCTTTGCATGATAGTTTGGGACTCTAACAATGATCATGGCAAGGTGAAACCAAGCAAAAATTATCAATGGGAAACTTAGGATCATTCCATCACCTTTAAAATTTTTTGTCAAAGCATTAAAATTTTTCTTATTGTTGGTTATAAATACACAGTTGGTCCTTAAACAATGTGGGGATTGAGGTCATGAAATCTGTGTAAAACTGTGCAGAGGCTGGTCGTGTATAGCTGTATAGCTGTGGTTCAATATCTGTGGAGTGTGTAGTGCTGTAGTACATATTTATTGAAAAGAATTCATGTAAAAGCAGACTCAAATAGTTTAAAACCATGGTGTTCAAGAGTCAACTGTATAGAGAAGTTGAAAAAAATAGTGACACTAGTATTACTTTAGCACACTGTCACTGAAACACTGAAACCGAGAAAAATAGTGAAAACACTGAAAAGAGACTGTGGTGCTGGAGAAGACTCTTGAGAGTCTCGTGGACAACAAGGAGATCAAAAGGAAATCCTTTTTGATTTGAAGTTAAAAGTCAGATCCTAAAGGATTTGATCAAAAGTCAATCCTAAAGGAAATCAACCCTGAATATTCATTGGAAATACTGATGCTGAAGCTGAAGCTCCAGTACTTTGGCCACGTGATAAGAGCCAACTCAGGTGAAAAAGACCCGTGAGGTTGGTAAGGATTGAAGGGAAAAGGAGAAGAAAGCAGCAGAGGATGAGATGGTTGGATGTCATCACCAACTCAATGAGCATGAGTCTGAGCAAATTCTGGGATATAGTGAAGGACAGGAAAGCCTGACATGCTGCAGTCCATGGGGTTTCAAAGACTTGGACATAACTGAATGAGTGAACAACAACAGCAACACTGAATACGATAGTTCAGTTCAGTTCAGTCGCTCAGTCGTGTCGAACTCTTTGCGACCCCATGAATCGCAGCACGCCAGGCCTCCCTGTCCATCACCATCTCCCGGAGTTCGTTCAGACTCACGTCCATCGAGTCTGTGATGCCATCCAGCCATCTCATCCTCTGTCATCCCCTTCTTCTCCTGCCCCCAATCCCTCCCAGCATCAGTCGTTTCCAATGAGTCAACTCTTCGCATGAGGTGGCCAAAGTACTGGAGCCTCAGCTTTAGCATCATTCCTTCCAAAGAAATCCCAGGGTTGATCTCCTTCAGAATGGACTGGTTGGATCTCCTTGCAGTCCAAGGGACTCTCAAGAGTCTCCTCCAACACCACAGTTCAAAAGCATCAATTCTTCGGCGCTCAGCCTTCTTCACAGTCCAACTCTCACATCCATACATGACTACAGGAAAAACCATAGCCTTGACTAGACGGACCTTAGTCAGCAAAGTAATGTCTCTGCTTTTGAATATGCTATCTAGGTTGGTCATAACTTTTCTTCCAAGGAGTAAGCGTCTTTTAATTTCATGGCTGCAGTCACCATCTGCAGTGATTTTGGAGCCCACCCCCCCCCCCCCAAAATAAAGTCTGACACTGTTTCTACTGTTTCACCATCTATTTCCCATGAAGTGATGGGACCGGATGCCATGATCTTCGTTTTCTGAATGTTGAGCTTTAAGCCAACTTTTTCACTCTCCTCTTTTACTTTCGTTGAGAGGCTTTTTAGCTCCTCTTCACTTTCGGCCATAAGGGTGGTGTCATCTGCATATCTGAGGTGATTGATATTTCTCCTGGCAATCTTGTTTCCAGCTTGTGTTTCTTCCAGTTCACCGTTTCTCATGATACAGTCTGCATATAAGTTAAAAAAGCAGGGTGACAATATACAACCTTGATGTACTCCTTTTCCTATTTGGAACCAGTCTGTTGTTCCATGTCCAGTTCTAACTGTTGCTTCCTGGCCTCCATAGAGATTTCTCAAGAGGCAGGTCAGGTGGTCTGGTATTCCCATCTCTTTCAGAATTTTCCATAGTTTATTGTGATCCACACAGTCAAAGGCTTTGGCATAATCAATAAAGCAGAAATAGATGTTTTTCTGGAACTCCCTTGCTTTTTCCATGATCCAGTGGATGTTGGAAATTTGATCTCTGGTTCCTCTGCCTTTTCTAAAACCAGGTTGAACATCAGGGAGTTCACAGGTCACGTATTGCTGAAGCCTGGCTTGGAGAATTTTGAGCATTACTTTACTAGCATGTGAGATGAATGCAATTGTGCAGTAGTTTGAGCATTCTTTGGCATTGCCTTTCTTTGGAATTGGAATGAAAACTGACCTTTTCCAGTCCTGTGGTCACTGCTGAGATTTCCAAATTTGCTGGCATATTGAGTGCAGCACTTTCACAGCATCGTCTTTCAGAATTTGAAACAACTCAACTGGAATTTCATCACCTCCACTAGCTTTGTTCATAGTAATGCTTTCTAAGGCCCACTTGACTTCACATTCCAAGATGTCTGGCTCTTTATTAGTGAGCACATCATCATGATTATCTGGGTCATGAAGATCTTTTTTGTACAGTTCTTCTGTGTATTCTTGCCACCTCTTCTTAATATCTTCTGCTTCTGTTAGGTCCAGACCATTTCTGTCCTTTATCGAGCCCATCTTTGTGTGAAATGTTCCCATGGTACCTCTAATTTTCTTGAAGAGATCTCTAGTCTTTCCCATTCTGTTGTTTTCCTCTATTTCTTTGCACTGATCTCTGCGAAAGGCTTCCTTATCTCTTCTTGCTATTCTTTGGAACTCTGCACTCAGATGCTTATATCTTTCCTTTTCTCCTTTGCTTTTTGCCTCTCTTCTTTTCACAGCTATTTTTAAGGTCTCCCCAGACAGCCATTTTGTTTTTTGCATTTCTTTTCCATGGGGATGGTCTTGATCCCTGTCTCCTGTACAATGTCATGAACCTCATTCCTTAGTTCATCAGGCACTCTATCTATCAGATCTAGGCCCTTAAATCTATTTCTCACTTCCACTGTATAAATCATAAGGGATTTGATTTAGGTCATACTTGAATGGTGTAGCAGTTTTCCCTACTTTCTTCAATTTAAGTCTGAATTTGGCAATAAGGAGTTCATGATCTGAGCCACAGTCAGCTCCTGGTCTTGTTTTTCTTGACTGTATAGAGCTTCTCGATCTTTGGCTGTAAAGAATATAATCAATCTGATTTTGGTGTTGACCATCTGGTGATGCCCATTTGTAGGTTCTTCACTTGTGTTGTTGGAAGAGGGTGTTTGCTATGACCAGGGCATTTTCTTGGCAAAACTCTATTAGTCTTTGCCCTGTTTCATTCTGCATTCCAAGGCCAAATTTGCCTGTTGTTCCAGGTGTTTCTTGACTTCCTACTTTTGAATTCCAGTCCCCTATAATGAAAAGGACATCTTTTTTGTGTGTTAGTTCTTAAAGGTCTTGTAGGTCTTCATAAAACTGTTCAGCTTCAGTTTCTTCAGCGTTACTTGTTGGGGCATAGACTTGGATTACTGTGATATTAAATGGTTTGCCTTGGAAACGAACAGAGATCCTTCCCCCCCACCCCTTTTTTTTAGATGGCGAATGTCCAGAATTTAAATGTTTTATTTTCTTGTAAATATTTATCTAGAATGATTTTAGACATGCTTGCCTTATTCTCATCATATCATTTATAGATATGGAATGTCTTTTCTAGGCCTTGATGAAATTTCATAATTCCTTCTAAGAATGGATCAGTTTCCATTTAACACTGACGTTTTGATACATTGCGGGTTCTTCAAATGTGAAGTTTTCTGTAGGCATCACTTAATCTGGGACACCTTCATCCTTTTGACACAATTATTTTCCTCATTGATGTTCATAAGTTTGCCTTCACTAAGTTTCTTTCGGTTCATATATATAATTTCTCAACCAGTGGCAGTATCAATATTCCCCACATCTGCTATATCTCCTATAGCTTCATTTAGATTCAATTCAAATCTCACTTCTAGAATTTTCATTTTCATCTATGTTAGCTGATTCCTTATTTCTATTTTTGTGCATATAAATGTCACATGGATTTATTATTGGAATACAAGGAAATAATGTAGGTATAGTTGACTTCAAAACAATCTAGAGTTAGGGGGCCAACTCTTTATGCAATTGAAAATCCATGTATAACTTCAAAGTTTGTCCCCCAGAACCACAGTTCTACATGTGCAGATTCAACTGACCTCTGATCATGTTTGTAGACTGTATTAACTGAAAAAAAAAATCACTTATAAGTGGACTCATGTAGCTCAAATCACATTATTCAAGCACCAACTGTACACAATTTGCTATCTGTGCGTGGAATTAATAGTTACTGACAAGCTTTGAAAGAAGTGTTGTGATTGATCATTGATGTCATTGGTTACTGATTGCACATTGATTATTTCCACTGTCTTTCATAGAATGAAGAGCTACTAGTACAGTTTGTGCTTTATTCAATTACTAGTATTTAATATACTGTGGTAACTGAAATTTGAGCCATGTTGTTGGGGATTTGGCATTATTTAAATAAACCATGGTAACTGAAACCTTTATATATTGAAATTGCATAAAGCAAGGACAGCATATATTAGAAAAAAAGAAGATTGTGTTGATCATGGATCCCTAGAATTCAGTTCTGGGTTTACTTTTGCCAAGTGAACTATCTGAAACCTTTAAAAGAATTAGCTATAATACTTAATATTTAAAAGACAACAGAAATGACAATAACTTTTTCTTTTAAAAGGCTGACAAACAAGGATATATTGTACTACACAGAGTATAGCCAATATCTTATAATAACTACAAATGGAGTATAACATATAAAAGTTCTGAACCACTATATCATATGCCTGTGATTTATATACAGTTTTATGTAAACTGTACTTCAGTTTTTTAAAAAAGCTGAAAAAATACCAGAAGTAATATATCATCCAAAGAAATAAGAAAATTTAAAAATTATCATCTTACTTAGAGCACATGGCAGGTTATTCAGTCTGTTGTCTAGCATCAGCTGATCAGAATAGATTTTCCTTTTAATTGGTTGTTTAGAAAAGGTTTTGTGCATTCTGTGCATGCTCAGTTGCTTCAGTCGTGTCCACCTCTTTGCATACCCGTGAGCTGTAGCCCGCCAGGCTCCTCCGTCCATGAGATTCTCCAGGGAAGAAAACTGGAGTGGGTTGCCATGCCCTCCTCCAGGGGATCTTCCCAACCCAGGGATCAAACGCAAGTCTCTTATGTTTTGTACATTTACAGGTGGGTTCTTTACTACTAGCCCTACCTAGGAACCCCCAAAATGTCCCATCAAAACTTGCATTTCGGGAGGTGGGTGATCTCAAAATATTGCCTCCTCACCAATGTGGCTACTATAGACATAAGTCTTGGGAACCAACTCATGACAATGCCCTGGGAAGCCGAAGTGTCCGCTTCCATTTCCCATTCTTATTTTCATTGTCTTATTTGAGTTCCTTCTTAAAGATTTTATTCATCTTGTGAGGTCAGCATATGCTTGTATTAATAATTTACAAAGCTATAGCTTACTTAATATACCTCTGTCTTGTGGTAGTTTTTCTTGTTCATTTCTTGGCTTTTATTCATTTATTTATTTTTAAAATTTTAATTGGAGGTTAATTACTTTAAAATATTGTATTGGTTTTGCCATACATCAACATGAATCCACCACAGGTATACACGTGTTCCCCATCCTGAACCCCTCTCCTTCCTCCCTCTCTGTACCATCCCTCTGGGTCCTCACAGTGCACTAGCCCCAAGCATCCAGTATCATGCATCGAACCTGGACTGGTGATTCGTTTCATATATGATACTATACATGTTTCAGTGCCATTCTCCCAAATCATCCCAACCTCTCCCTCTCCCACAGATTCCAAAAGCCTGTTCTATACATCTGTGTCTCTTTTCTTATCTCACATACAGGGTTATCATTACCATCTTTCTAAATTCCATATATATGCGTTAGTATACTGTATTGGTGTTTTTCTTTCTGGCTTACTTCCCTCTGTATAATAGGCTCCAGTTTCATCCACCTGATTAGAACTGATTCAAATGAATTCTTTTTAATGGCTGAGTAATACTCCATTGTGTATATGTACCACAGCGTTCTTATCCATTCATCTGCTGATGGACATTTACGACTCCAAAATCACTGCAGATGTGACTACCGCCATGAAATTAAAAGATGCTTACTCCTTAGAAGAAAAGTTATGACCAACCTAGATAGCATATTCAAAAGCAGAGACATTACTTTGCCGACTAAGGTCCATCTAGTCAAGGGTATGGCTTTTCCAGTAGTCTTGTATGGATGTGAGTGTTGGACTGTGAAGAAGGTTGAGCGCCGAAGAATTGATGCTTTTGAAATGTGATGTTGGAGAAGACTCTTGAGAGTCCCTTGGACTGCAAGGAGATCCAACCAGTCCATTCTGAAGGAGATCAGCCCTGGGATTTCTTTGGAAGGAATGATGCTCAAGCTGAAACTCCAGTACTTTGGCCACCTCATGCGAAGAGTTGACTCATTGGAAACGACTCTGATGCTGGGAGGGATTGGGGGCAGGAGAAGAAGGGGATGACAGAGGATGAGATGGCTGGATGGCATCACTGACTCGATGGACGTGAGGCTGAGTGAACTTCAGGAGTTGGTGATGGGCAGGAAGGCATAGCATGCTGCGATTCATGGGGTTGCAAAGAGTCGGACATGACTGAGCGACTGAACTGAATTGAACTGAGGTTACTTCCATGTCCTGGCTATTATAAACAGTGCTGCAATGAACATTGGGGTACACGTGTCTCTTTCAATTCTGTTTTCCTCTGTGTGTATGCCCAGCCGTGGGATTGCTGGGTCATAAAGCAATTCTATTTCCATTTTTTTAAGGAATCTCCACACTGTTCTCCATAGTGGCTGTACTAGTTTGCATTCCCACCAACAGTGTAAGAGTGTTCCCTTTTCTCCACAGCCTCTCCAGCATTTATTGCTTGTAGACTTTTGGATCACAGCCATTCTGACTAGAGTAAAATGGTACCTCATTGTGGTTTTGATTTGCATTTCTCTGATAACGAGTGATGTTGAGCATCTTTTCATGTGTTTGTTAACCATCCATTTGTCTTCTTTGGAGAAATGCCTATTTAGTTCTTTGGCCCATTTTTTGATTGGGTCGTTTATTTTTCTGGAAATAAGCTGTGGGAGTTGCTTGTATATTTTTGAGATGTTTGTCAGTTGCTTCATTTGCTATTATTTTCTCCCATTCAGAAAGCTGTCTTTTCACCTTACTTATAGTTCCCTTTGTTGTGCAGAAGCTTTTAAGTTTAATTAGATCCCATTTGTTTATTTTTGGTTTTATTTCCAAATTTCTGGGAGGTGGGGCACAGAGGATCCTTCTGTGATGCATGTTGGATAGCGTTTTGCCTATGTTCTCCTCTAGGAGTTTTATAGGTTCCAGTCTTACGTTTAGATCTTTAATCCATTTTGAGTTTATTTTTGTGCGTGGTGTTAGAAAGTGTTCTAGTTTCATTCTTTTACAAGTGGTTGACCAGTTTTCCCAGCACCAGTTGTTAAAAAGGCTGTCTTTAATCCATTGTATATTCTTGCCTCCTTTGTCAAAGACAAGGTGTCCATAGGTGCATGGATTTATCTCTGGGCTTTCTATTTTGTTCCATTGATCTATATTTCTGTCTTTGTGCCAGTACCATACTGTTTTGATGACTGTGGCTTTGTAGTAGAGCCTGAAGTCAGGCAGGTTGATTCCTCCAGATCCATACTTCTTTCTCAAGATTGCTTTGGCTATTCGAGGTTTTTTGTATTTCCATGCAAATTGTGAAATTATTTATTCTAGCTCTATGAAAAATACCACAGGTAGCCTGTTAGGGATTGCATTGAATCTATAGATTGTTTTGGGTAGTGTACTGATTTTCACTATATTGTTTCTTCTGATCCATGAACATGGTGCATTTCTCCATCTATTAGTGTTCTTTTTGATTTTATTTTACAAAAAAGCATTTTTCCTGTTGTAATATATTTACACAAAGAAAACTTAAGGTCCAGTGATAAGGCAATGCTTTATGTTTCAAAATTTAGCCAAGGTGGTGGGCAGCACTTAGAATGAATGGATAGGGAAGAGTGGTGATAAAAGAGAGAAAAGACCCAGGAGACTCAGGTTAAAGGTAAATAGAGAATATCATAGAACCATAGAAAAGAGGTTCAGGAGGTAGAGAAAGAAAAGACTATGTAAATAAAAGTAAATGTAAACACAAACCAAGTCAAAAAGTGTTGGAGTTGAAGCAGAATTGGAGAATGTCAAATTCTTTTGGTGCAGTCATTTTACAGTGGGAGAAATTGAGACCCTGGGCAATAATCAGTGTATTCTAGTAAGAGGTTTATCCTGGATCTCAGGGTGGTACCCTTCCCACTGTTGTAGATGTGAGACGCAGGAGGACCCAGAACAGAAGCAGAGACTGCTGCTGGGAGCCAGAAAGGGGAGAGAATCACTTAAAGAAGTGCTGATGGGGAAATGAAAGACCAGTAAAAGGCATGTGTTATGGGAGGCAGTGTGGTTTCTTGAGCAGGGAAGTGGTCAGAGGGTGAGGTTTCTGCTGGCACAGAGGGGATGATGGCGTAGAGTGTGACACTGTGGGGTGGGCACACAGCAGTGGAGTGCTGAGGACAGTGATCTCTAGTGGTTAAATAACCCACTGATGTAAGCTTGGTGGAGGGCCAGGTAAGAGCCCAGGCAAAGGTGAGCATGAGGACACTAGTGGCTAGGCACCAGTGGGGCGAGAAGAGGGAGCCTGGGAAGGCTGGTGACAGAGGAAGAGCACTGGGATCCACCATGATGGGCAAGGACCCTCAGGCAGGATGGTTTCTTTTAATATTTATTTACTTATGTGGCTACCTCGGTTCTTCCTTGTGGCATGTGGGTCTTCACTGCAGCATGTGGGATATTTTGTGGCTGTGCAAGCACTCTCTAGTTGCGGTGTGTGGACTTAGTCACTCTGCAGGATGTGTGATCTTAGTTCCCTGACAGCAACTGAACCCATGTCTTCTGCATTGCAAGGTGGATTCTTAACCACTGGACCACCAGGGAAGTCCCAGGTTGGACTTTAATCAGGATGTCCCATCCATATCAGATTATTCTGTGGGGATCATGTATGTCTAGAGAGCTTATATAACCACCTCCTTCTTTCCCTGTTGCACTTCATACAGATTTCAGACTCTTGGATACATGTTCATAAACATTCCCTGATATAAATAGTCTGTCGGTTTTCCTTCTTGCACATCTCACTCCTTTCACCTCCTCAACCCTTTTTGTTGGGTAATGATACATTAATATATGAACCTCTGTGTATAAAACTGACATATATAGGAGTTTGGATTATTTTATGAAATTGAATGAGCTATTAATAGCATGAACTTGGCATGATGATGTTTGCTTTTTTTTTTTTTTGTAGCAATGATGATCATAGTGCTGAAAAGATAGAGAGAGGGTTTGGATTGCGTTGTCTAGATAAGGAGTTGTGGCCTTGACCTGGTCACATGTGATGAAAGCAGAGCTAAATGATAGTGAGGTTAGAGAGGAAGAGGCATATTTTGTAGAATATGGAGACAAATGCCATGGTGACTGTGAGGAGTAAAGGAGAGATACATTTTCAAAAAATGCAGGTGTCTAGGTTTCTGTTTGAATGAGTGGATGGGCATTGTCATGTCAGGGGGTAGAGCTGATACCATCTTATTTCCCGTAAATATATATATTTATATATTTTCTTATTCCTATTCTTTCCCATGACAATAGAGTGAATTAGTTCCTTGGTGACTCCAGGAGAGAAACTGAGTTTTTGATATGTCTCAACAGCTTCTTCGTGCTCTTTGTCTCTGGAGCCAAGCTGCTCTCAGAAGTTTCAGCTCTGGTCTCTCCTCCATCCCCTGACTTGATCAGAAACAGACCCTCAGGCTTGTAGATTTTCCAGAATTGCCTGGACTAGATGAGTGTATCAGTCTGTCTAGGCTGCATAGCAAAACACACAACCTGGGTTACAGAAAACCACAGACATTTTTTCATAATTCTTGAGAAGTCTGGTGAAGGTTCTCCTTTTGGCTTGCTTATAGATAGCCGCCTTTTTGATATGTCCTCATGTGTCCTTTCCTCTGTGCATGTGTGAGTGGGTGGTGGGGGACAGGAGAAAGAGAGAGAAAGGGAAAGAGAGAGAGGGAGAGAGAGAAGGTGAGAGTTCTCTGGTGTCTCTTCTTAAAAGTTTCCACACTCAGGACATTATTTAACCTCATATCAATACTTTCTTAGAGGCTTCCTTTTTAAATATAGCCACACAGGAAGTTAGGGCTTCAACATATGGATTTGGGGCTTGAACAAAAACAGTTTATAAGAGTGAGTAAGGCCACTTCAATTTTCAGTGCCAGCAAGATTACTTGGATTACACACTTAAGGAAAATTCTCTAGGAAGTTTATCAGAAATTAAATTGACAATTTGATCCACACATCTTATCCTCTCTATCTGTATCTCATTTGGTTCTGAATTCAGGAGAATGGAAAAAATACTAGTTATTGGGTTCTATAATATGGCAACTGAGCAGGACCCTGAAAGGCCTTTCTGGGAACAAACCCAGTGTTCTTAGCTTTTTGTCTGTAGACAAGCATTCCCCTCCTAGGCATTCTCTGAATTCCCAAGGGCAAATTTAATAGAAGTGAGGAAATGCAGAAACAAAGGAAAATAGTCAAGCATGACAAGATAATATTATAGTTTAACTACAAAACAAAGTCAACAACCTTTAATTCCTCCTCAAGGGACATAGATAATATTCCAAACCATATCCGTGTGCTATTTTGCAGGTGCTAAAACATTTGTCACGTGAAAGAAGTTAACTGCAGGCTGACCACCAACAGGTAAATTGCAGACCTGTTAGAACCAGAGGTTGATGATTTTAACTGCTGAAATACCACCCAGTTACCTCATCATCAACCCATCAGAAGTGTGTGCACAAGCTGATCATGCACCTGGAGACCTTCACCTTCATTCAGTCTTTAAAAATTCTTTCCTTGAAAGCCTTCAAGAGTTCAGGTCTTTCGAGCATGAGTTGCCCATTTCCTTTCTCGGTCCCAGGCTGGGCACCTTGCAATAAATGCTGTATTTTCCTTCACCATCACTCAATGTCAGTAGATTAATTTTACTGCGAGTTGGACAAGTAGACCCAAGTTTGGTTTGGAAACAATATTAACCAGTAAAGCTAGTTGTGCTGCAGTTATAAATAAATCTGGGAATCCTAGCGGCTAAAGACAACAAAGTATATTTCTCATGCAGCAACCTCATGTAGGCCAGACAGCCCTTTTTTCCTGTATCTGTCATCTGTAAGAGGTGACTGTTGGGGTCCTTTAGTGGACCGGAACCTGATGGTACAGAGTTGACGATAAGAAAGTGAAAGAGAGAAAGAGGCTGATATTCCCTGGTTTATGCAGAAAACCAATAAAGACCTTGACACAGGGCTTGCATCGCTCACAAAGGCACAGGGCACTCTCTCGAGGGGGTCTTGGAAGTTCGGCCGGGAGAGTGAGCATCACGGTTTCTACACTCCAAAGAATTAGCCAGAGAGAGAGAGAGAGGGAGAAAATGAAAGAAAGAAAGACACGGGGACCCAAGCTCTGATGGAGCAAAGGTGCTTTGATGATCTTTCTGTGAGTATATATAGGCTGTTGTACAAGAAATTTCTTTCGACAATGATAAAGATCAGAAAACCAAACATACAGCAACCATTACCAAGGGAAGAAGGGATTAATATTGGTCACAAGGTCAGGAGACAATCCATATCTCAAGAAAGAAGATCGAGATGAAGCAGTTTTGTTGTAAAGAGAATGTTTACTGAAGGAGAGTCAAGCCTGTCTCATATAATGACCTTAGTCCTGGGAGCAGCTTGCCATTCCACTGATAAGGAACAGATGATTTATGAGAAACAGCACGTAGGAATCCTCCTGTTAAGCATTCCCTAACAGGTGACCTCCAGGATGGCACTGCATGGCAAGATGATCAGCACATTGCCTACATGGTCAGGCCCGGAGGAAGCTACATCTCCAGCACACTGCATTTCATTGCTCAGAACTCAGTAACATGGCCTTGAGTCAATTACAAGGGAGAAAAACAGAGGCATTTTAAGAATAGATTGCTAGGTAAAAAATATGGTTAACATGTAGCATTATATCAGCTATAGCTTCCTAAAATCGCAAACCAAGTGCTTGCTAATGACAAGAAGATTCAATAAAGATGAGATCTGGTGCTTGTGAGTGATTTGGGTGGGGCTTAAATTGTGTTTGGTTCTTGGAGGAGTTTGGAGGTCAAAGAGGTTGCCAAATATCTGTATCCAGAAGTCAAGGAAAGCATGGAAACAATCCCATGTCAAGTTGCCCCTCCCATTGTTCTTGCTGAGGTTCAGGTAGTTCTTTGAATAGCTTTTGTTCTGTATCTTTGGTGATTTTCTAGAAACCTAAAGTTGGTTATTTTGAAAATTTTGTCCAACTATTATTATCACTATTTGGAGAAAGGACTTGCTGAGCTCCTAACTCTGACATTCAGGATGTCCTGGTCCACATAGACATTTAATAACATGATAGATTGAACAAACAGGAGTTTCAATTCCTAAAAATTAAAGCAAAATGCAACAAGGAGCATAACTTCTTATCAAGTTTGTAACACACCAGAAGTCAGGGTGATTTAAAGCATAAAAATTTATTTTTCTCCAGGGGATACATTGTAAGGTAAGAAAACAAATCTTAAATTACCCCACATCATAGTTTAGGTGGTAGGGTTTTTATTGTTCTAAGACTATCGTGTGTATGTAGGCTAGTGAGATAGAGTGTACAGTGGGACAGGGAGATAGTATATAGTATAGTGTATAGTGAAATTAGGTGAGTACATTTGTGTTGATTCCCTGGGAACCAGGATTTTCTTTGTGGAGAAGAGTAGTTGATATGAGATGGATAAATAAAACTCTGTAGTTTTAAACTTGAAGTATACATAAAAATGTAAAATATATTTATTGCAAGTATAAAGTAAAATATCATAATATTTAAACTTTAGAAAAAGGATCCTAGTCACTTGAAAATCCCCCAAACCAATGCTTAGGACTCAGATTATGGTTTTCACATATTATTTTCCCATTGAAAGTATTTCCCACAAAAGCATCTTGGTGAAATGGCTAATTTCTAGTTTGGGGTAGGAAGTTTCTACAGGAGTCTGGAACAACTTTGCTGTACCAGAAGGTAAAGTGAAGCTCAATGATAAAGGCATGTTGACAGGATTCATAAGTGACTGGCTTTAAAATGTTCCCATGTCACAGCTGGGAGTTTGAACCTCAAGAGAAACAATGGCCAGGATAGATTAAAATATTTTTAATATGCTGAAATTCATGAGTGTTCAATAATGCAAAAACTTATCCATTGTTCTCCTAGGAAGGCATATAAGCAATTCATTCTCTTGAAAATTGGTAAATATATGAAAAAATCAAGCACTCATTCTGCCTTTGGTTACCTCAGGGTAATGAGATAGTTATTTAAAAGGAATCTTTTTAAGAAATATTCTAACTTAGAAGACATGATACCTTCACACATCCCCTACAGAAGTACCACATCTAGGTAAGTTGTTCTTGAGGTGTGTTCAGGACACTTGCTTGTTCCTGACATGAGTTCAAAGCTATTTTTATACCAACACCAACCTGTTATTTGAGTGTATATTGTTTAGTGTGGAAAAAAAAATTAAGTTCTGAGGGCCCTTATTCCTGGCCACCATCTTCATGTCCCAGTGAGTCTGTCAATACCTTTAACCAAGTTTTAGGCAAGTAGGAGATACTAATGGTGATGGCAACAGTACAAGAGCACAGATTCACTTTTCCTGAAATGGGGGCTGGAGTTCTCAGAATCTCTCTTTCTATGGTGTGTCTGCATTCTCAGAGCAGGTCTCTCTGGGAATGTACAGCAAGGTACTGTGGCCACTCACACTGATCCATTTGGTATTCTCTCCAAGACTACCTGCACTACCTCTGTGTTACTGCTACCTCACTGTCAGTGCTATATTTGTTGTATAAGAGAATTACCTACTGGTTATGCCCACACATAAAATTTGCTCTTGCCAATGAATCTATAGTTTGTTGTATAAACTGAATCTTGAGTGTCCAACTCAAAGCTTACAAAGAACAAACAATGGTGTAATGTCATGATGTACAGGCAGTTAATGTGTGAATGCTGTTGTCTGTGGTTGTTATACAAAAAGTGAATGAGATTATACAATGTACTGGATTCTGGGAATATTGTTCAAACTTCCTTACTTTGGAATTTTTTATTCTTGATTTTATAATTAGGTAGTGAAAATCTTGGATGAAGTCTATTTTATTTCCAGGAAAAAAGAATGTATTATTACTCATTTTGTATCTTCTTGTCTATGTAAATAAGATGACTTAGTGAAAACCTCTCCTTACACTCAAAATGTACATGATATAGATCCACAAATTTGGAATATTTTTCCTGAGTGGGGAAAAACAAGGATTATCCTGAGAGCCAACATACTGATTTCAGTCCAAATATTACTCCAGTGAATTCTAAATGTATTGTTAAAACTTGCCAAATGCATATAAAGAGGACATAGGATATGACATCTTAGGACAAACATCTCTGAGCTTTTGGTGAAAAAATGTCAAGTTACTTGCTGACATAGCAATGCTTTATTTGGTAATAGGAAAGACAAAAATATAGATGGAGATTATAAAACACTACAAAAGGAGAAGGAAGTTCTACTGTTAATGAGCCTACTACAAAAAGTTATTTTGACTTGGCCTGAAGTTGGGGCATAATTCCTGAAGTTTTCTCTCATGAACATTGGTTACTGAAAGTAGTAGAGGAGAAGAGCTACTGAAAAGAAGGTCACATACCATTGGCCAATGTAATTTTCAACCTCAAAAATTCCTGTGATGTAAGAGAATTTTGCTCAGATTATAAACTATTTATTATATTTAACTCTGGGATTTGGGTCCCAGAATCAAATGTAAAAAAGACAGTGATTTTTAACACACATGCACACTCAAAAAATTTAACGTGGAATTAAAAAGCCAGGTAAGAAGAATGAGATAAGAAAGAAGGGCCATTGAGATGTTGGGAAGAGGTAATGACAAAGTGCCAGTGGTGAGAAGGCAATGGGGAGAGAGAACAAGATAGGTAGAGAAGCCAAAGGTATTCTAGATTAAAAAGACTGGAAGCTGAGAAATTGTTTAATATTATCCTCTTATTTCAAAGATGTGGAAATAAGAATTCGGAAGGTGAAATAACCTTTCATCATCATTTGCTACCTTGGAATGCTTTTCCAAGGTAGTAAGTATAAAAGAGACTGAGTTCATGGAACGGAAATGAGAGGCAGAGTGGGAGTCTAGAGCTGTGGAAGGTACAGTTTTTCTGAGATGTGCAATTTGGGTCAGAGATTTTTCAGCTGGGGGAGAGAGGAAGTCACTTTAGAGTACTGAAAAAAAGGTTTGCTGAAATAAGGGATTAAATACCAGCTCTGAGCGTCAGAAGTTCTACTTCCCAGGGAAATGCTTCTTCTACCTCTTCTATTGCTAGTGGTTATCCTCCCAGGTGGTGACAATAAGGACAGTAAGAGTAACTCTGGCTGCTCCCAGCACAGGTGCAGGGGTTCTGGATAAAAGCATGACGCAGCTACTGCTAAGGGTCTGGGCTCTGCTGTTTCCAGCCCTCTCCCCTATCCTGGAGGCTGGGGATGGAGCCAGAAGCCTTGGGGAGAGAACTGTTTCAGGCTCTATATTGTTCCGACTCTGGGTGCTTTTACATTCCGTCCTGATTCTACATTTTCCCTCCTTCTTTTCAACCTTCCACCAACACAGTGTTCCAGTGGCCCACCTCCTACCATATCATCCCTATTTGGACCTTTGCCAACAGCTCCTGGGCTCAAAACCAAGGCTCAGGCTGGTTGGATGATTTGTAAATTCAAGGCTGGGACTCTGACTTGGGCACTACCATTTTCCTGAAGTCCTGGTCCAAGGGGAACTTTAGTGATGAGGAGATGACTGAGCTGCAGGACCCATTCGGAGTCTACTTCATTGGATTCACTCGGGTTGTGCAGGACCATGTCAGCGAGTTCCAGGTGGAATGTGAGTACAGTCCTCTGATCTGGAGAGACTCTCAATGAGTTTTCTCTCCCTTGGTCAGGCTACTGTTTCCTCTGATCATGGTCTACTCCTTCCCTCTTTACTCAACTGCATGCACACAGCTCTCCCAAGTAGTCTCCAACCCTGACTCCTTACCTCCACCCAGGATCCCAGATTCGTCCCGTTTCTTGCACTTTTGTGTAACAGATGATGTTCCTGCTTTGTAGCTGTTTCCTGTTTTGCATGTATGTCACTTGCCACTCTCAAAACCTAGGAAAAACTCGTTTTCCTACTGTGTGCCTGAATGAACTAAAGTATGACTTCCCCATCCTCCAATTCATATCCTCAAGCATCTGCTGCCTAATCTCTCTCAGTGTAACCTTCCCCTTCACCCTGGAATGCTGCCCTCCTGACACCATCACACATTGCTCCTCTTCTCTCCTCTTGCCCACTGTACATCCTTAAAAGAGCCCATCCCCACCGTTTACGATAGGCATACCTCTAACCAATGCTCTTCTTCCTGAAAAGTCCTGAATACTGCAATTGGTTTTTGAGTTATAATCTCACATCTCAGACCTTTCTTGTCAGTAAAATCGAAAGGCCTATGTCTTTTCCTCATCCTTTCCTTCATTGTTTGCATTTTAGTAACTTGTCTCAGTTTTCCTTTACACAGACCCCTTTGTGATCCAGGTCATAGCAGGCTGTGAGCTGCATTCTGGGGAGGCCATAGGAAGCTCTTTGAGAGGAGCTTTAGGAGGACTGGATTTTGTGAGGATCCAGAATGATTCCTGTGTACCTGCACCAAACAGCGGCAGCAGGGGGCAGAAGTTTTGTGCACTCATGACTCAGTATCAAGGCACCTCCAATATCATTGAGAGGCTCCTCTCAGAAACCTGTCCTCGATATCTCCTGGGTGTCCTCGATGCAGGGAAAGCAGAACTGCAGAAGCAAGGTTAGTCTTGTTCTCTCCCCAAGACTTTTCTATTTTACCTCCCACCACCTTCTTTAAATTCAAAAGTGGAGAAAACCTAAGTTGAGAGATATTTAATCAATAAGTGATCAGATTCCCATAGCAGTGAAAGAGGCAACTATCCAAATTTGTGTCTCTGAAACCCCATGCTCTGGATTAGAGTCATAATCTGACATTCTTACTGCTCCTTCCTACCCCAGTGAAGCCTGAGGCCTGGCTGTCAAGTGGCCCCACTCCTGGGCCTGGCTGCCTGCTGCTGGTGTGCCATGTTTCAGGATTCTACCCAAAACCTGTGTGGGTGATGTGGATGAGGGTGAGCAGGAGCAGCCTGGCACTCAGCAAGGAGACATCATGCCCAATGCTGACTGGACTTGGTATCTCCGAGTAACCCTGGATGTGGCAGCTGGGGAGGTGGCTGGCCTGAGTTGCCAAGTGAGGCACAGCAGTCTAGGAGAACAGGACATCATCCTGTACTGGGGTGAGAAGGAACTGGAGCCCAACTGGGGATGGGAGGAGTTGGTATTCAAGAACAGAGGGCAGTCCTGAGGAAGCGGAGAGACTTGATGGATAAGCTATGGAGGGAGGGAAGGAGAGGGGGAAGAAAGAGTGATGGAGGAAGAGGTAGGAAGGAAGAGACAAAGAAAGAGAGAGTTTGAGATTTATTTCTGGAACTCCAATGCCAGAGGAATGAAAATAGCTGAACTAAGGCAGGCAATAGGTAAGAATGAAGGACTATAAATTGGGTGGGATGGGGCAAGAAGAACAGACTGTGGGTGGCTGTGAGAATATGATACCTGGGAATATGAGAAAGAGAATCAGAAATGTCCAATCATCAAAAGCAGGTAAGCACAAAAGTGGGTGTTGACACTTGGGTGGGCAAGAAGGCCTGGAGAACTAGAGAATGGGTTTGAAGTGATATCCCTTTGTCTTCTCCCAATTGCCAGGACACCTCGCATACATTGGCTTGATACTTGTGGCAATAATAGTGCCCTCCTTGATCCTTTGTATATGCCTTGCATTATGGTTTTGGAGACGCTGGTGAGTTTTCATTTTTTAATCTTTCTTTTCTGTCCATCGTTTTATTTTTTCCCTCTGTTTTATCTATTAATACTATGCCTTTTTAGCCTCAATATTTCCACTAGAAACTTTCCCCAACTTCCATCTGTAGATGAATTTATTTTTTATAAATTGCAGTAGATTACATCATGGAAAATTTACTGCATTAGCCATTTTTACACATATAGTTTAGTAGTGTTAAGTACATTCACATTTATGAAGCCAATCTCTAGAACTCTTTTCTTTTTTTTTTTCCTAGAACTCTTTTCATCTTGAAAAACTAGAAGTCTATGCCCATTAAAGCACTTTCCCCAATCCTTGCTCCCTCAGACCCTGGCAACCACCATTCTACTTTCTGTCTACATGAATCTCTATTCTCTAGGTACCTCTAGAAGTGGAATTATTTGCCTTTTTGTGAATGGTTATTACAGTTAGCATTATGTCCTCATAATTCATTCATGTGGTGATCTGTATTAGAATTTCTTTCCTGTTAAAGATTGTTTTGTTTACCTGTTAATCTCTCAACAGACACTTGGGTTATTTCAACAGTCACTTTTTGCCTGTTGTGAATAATGCTGCTATGAACATAGTGTACAAATATCACTTACGAAGAGCAATTTTTGCTTGTGTTCTTAATAGGTCATATCAGAATATCTCATGAGCCCGGAATGTCTCCTTTTCCATTTGGAATGAGTATCCAGGAACCCAGAAACTCAAGTTGTCAGCCTAGGAATCAATCGCATCATATTTTTTCAAATGATCATCACATTTGATCAAATCGTTGTTCCTGTAGGTTGTAAGATAAATCATAATTTATACACTAGCAGAAATATGAATGAAAATTGTTATGGGACAATGTCACTAGCAGGATCCACTAAGATTTCAGAGATGTGATGTGTGAGAAAGAACATACCTTGGAATAAATGAAATGATGTACACAACTTAATGGTGACACTCCTTTGACTTCTTATTGAAAACTTTTTTTTTGCTTCTGCTGAAATATCATTTTTCAAATTGAACTGTAATTATGCTGAGATAATTGTATTTGCAGAGCTGCTAAGCATGTTTAACAAAATGTCTTCATCTTGGCCTGGATGATTTTCTGCCTATAATGGTTAGCTGAGCAGCTTGTTTCTCCAGAAAGACTTCCTTAGTGCTACAGTGGAAGTAACCCTCTCTTGACTGGTATCTTGCATAGATCCACTTTACTCATACCCAGAACACTATGGTTCTCATTGTTTTTCTTTTCTTTCTACTTATAACTTCCTTGAGAGAAGACCTTGCTCTTGGTGAATTTCTGGCCCAAATCATGTTTTTGTGTGTAGTGTTTTTATTGTTATTCTAAAGCTACCTTTTGTGTATAGGCTACTGAGATATGGTGTGTAGTGAGACAGGTGGATAGCATGGAATGCAGCATATAGTGGGTTTAAGTGAGTACATAATTGTGTTGATTCACAGGAAACTAGAATTTTTCTATATGGAAAAGTTGATGTGAGTGAATGAGTAAAACTCTGTAGTTTTAAACTCAAATTGCAAGTATAAATAAAAAATCATAATATTAAGACTTAAAAAAGGGTCCTGGCCACTTAAAAAACCCTAAAATGAAGGCTTAAAACTCAGATTGAGGCTTTCACATAATATTTTCCCACTACAAGGAACTAAAGTACCTTGGAGAAATGGCTGATTTCTAGTTTGGAGCAGGAAGTTTCTCCAAGAGTCTGGAACACCTTTACCATATCAGAAGGTAAAGGGAAGCTCAATGATAAATGTATGATAAAAGGATTCATAAGTGCCTGGGTTGAAAAAACTCCCATATCATAATTGGGACAGTTTGAGTCTCAAGAGAAACAATGGCTAGGCTTTGATGTTGTTGTTTAATAGCTAAGTTGTGTTGAATCTTTGTGACCCCATGGACTGCAGTATGCCAGGCTTCAGTGTCCTTCATGGTCTCCTGCAGATTGCTCAAATTCATGTCCATTGAATCAGTGAAGCTATCTAATTATCTCATTCTCTGCCACTCCCTTCTCCTTTTGCCTTCCATCTTTCCCAGCATCAGAGTCTTTTCCAATTCATCAGCTCCTTCCATCAGGTGGCCAAAGTGCTGGAGCTTCAGCTTCATCATCAGTCTATCTAATGAATATTCAGAGTTGACTTCCTTTAAGACTGACTGGTTTGATCTCCTTGCAGTCCAAGGAACTTTCAAGAGTCTTATTCAGCCAAACAATTAGAAAACATCAATTCTTTGTCACTCAGCCTTCTGAACAGTCCAACTCTTACATCCGTACATTGTCATTGTTGTTCAGTCTCTCAGTCCTGTCTGACTCTTTGTGACCTCATGGACTGCAGCACGCCAGGCTTCTCTGTTCATCACAAATCTGGAGTTTGCTCACACTCATGTCCATTTAATCAGTGATGCTATCCAATCGTCTCATCCTGTGTTCCTCCTTTCTCCTCTTGCTCTCAGTCTTTCCCAGCATCAGGGTCTTTTCCAATGAGTCGACTCTTCACATCAAGTGGCCGAAGTATAAGAGCTTCAGCTTCAGCTTCAGCATCCATCCTTCCAATGAATATTCAAGGTTGGTTTCCTTTAAGAATCACTGGTTTGATCTCTTTGCTGTCCAAGGGACTCTCAAGAGTCTTTTTAGCACCACAGTTTGAAAGCATCAGTTCTTAGGTACTCAGCTTTCTTCATGGTACAAATCTCACATCTGTATATGACTACTTGAAAAACCATGACTTAGACAATACAGACCTTTGTTGTCAAGGTGATGTCTCTTCTTTTCAATATGCTGTCTAGGTTTGTCATTGCTTTTCTTCCAAGGGCAAGTATCTCAATTCTGTGCCTGCAGTCATCTTCCACAGTGATTTTGGAGCCCAAGAAAATGAAATCTGTCACTGTTTCCATTTTTCCAATCTATTTGCTGTCACGTGATGGGACCAGCTATGATGACCTTAGTTTTCTGAATATTGAGTTTTTTTTTATTATTACTATTTTATTTTAAAATTTATTTATTTTTTACTTTACAATACTGTATTGGTTTTGCCACACATCGACATGAATCCACCACAGGAGCACATGAGTTCCCAACCCTGAACCCCCATCCCACCACCCTCCCCATATCATATCTCTGGGTCATCCCAGTGTACCAGCCCCAAGCATCCTGTATCCTGTATCGAACCTAGACTGGCGATTCGTTTCTTACATGATAGTATACACGTTTCAATGCCATTCTCCCAAATCATCCCACCCTCTCCCTCTCCCACAGAGTCCAAAAGTCTGTTTTTACATCTGTGTCTCTTTTGCTGTGTCACATACAGAGTTATCATTACCATCTTTCTAAATTCCATATATATGTGTCAGTATACCGTATTGTTGTTTTTCCCTCAGGCTTACTTCACTCTGTATAATCGGCTCCAGTTTCATCCACCTCATTAGAGCTGATTCAAATGTATTCTTTTTAATGGCTGAGTAATACTCCATTGTGTATATGTACCACAGCTTTCTTATCCATTCATCTGCTGATGGACATCTAGGTAGCTTCCATGTCCTGGCTATTATATACAGTGCTGCGATGAACATTGGGGTACACGTGTCTCTTTCAATTCTGGTTTCCTCGGTGTGTATGACAGCAGTAAGATTGCTGGGTCATAAGGCAGTTCTATTTGCAATTTTTTAAGGTATCTCCACACTGTTTTCCATAGTGGCTGTACTAGTTTGCATTCCCACCAACACCCTAAGAGGGTTCCCTTTTCTCCACACCCTCTCCAGCATTTATTGCATGTAGACTTTTGGATCACAGCCATTCTGACTGGTGTGAAATGGTACCTCATTGTGGTCTTGATTTGTGTTTCTCTGATAATGAGTGATGTTGACCATCTTTTCATGTGTTTGTTAGCCATCCATATGTCTTCTTTGGAGAAATGTCTATTTAATTCTTTGGCCCATTTTTTGATTGGGTCGTTTATTTTTCCGGACTTGAGCTGCATAAGTTGCTTGCATATTTTTGAGATTAGTTGTTTGTCAGTTGCTTCATTTGCTATTGTTTTCTCCCATTCAGAAGGCTGTCTTTTCACCTTACTTATAGTTTCCTTTGTTGTGCAGAAGCTTTTAATTTTAATTAGATCCCATTTGTTTATTTCTGCTTCTATTTCCAGTATTCTGGGAGGTGGATCTTAGAGGATACGGCTGTGATTTATGTTGGAGAGTGTTTTGCCTATGTTTTCCTCTCAGAGTTTTATAGTTTGTGGTCTTACATTTAAGTCTTTAATCCATTTTGAGTTTATTTTTGTGTGTGGTGTTAGAAAGTGTGCTAGTTTCATTCTTTTGCAAGTGGTTGACCAATTTCCCAGCACCACTTGTTAAAAAGATTGTCTTTAATCCATTGTATATTCTTGCCACCTTTGTCAAAGATAAGGTGTCCATAGGTGTGTGGATTTATCTCTGGGCTTTCTATTTTGTTCCATTGATCTAGATTTCTGTCTTTGTGCCAGTACCATACTGTTTTGATGACTGTGGCTTTGTAGTAGAGCCTGAAGTCAGGCAGGTTGATTCCTCCAATTCCATTCTTCTTTCTCAAGATTGCTTTGGCTCTTCGAGGTTTTTTGTATTTCCATACAAATTGTGAAATTATTTATTCTAGCTCTATGAAAAATACCACTGGTAGCTTGATATGGATTGCATTGAATTTGTAGATTGCTTTGGGTAGAATACTCATTTTCACTATATTGATTCTTCCGATCCATGAACATGGTATATTTCTCCATCTATTAGTGTCCTCTTTGATTTCTTTCATCAGTGTTTTATAGTTTTCTATATATAGGTATTTAGTTTCTTTAGGTAGATATATTCCTAAGTATTTTATTCTTTTCATTGCAATGGTGAATGGAATTGTTTCCTTAATTTCTTTTTCTACTTTCTCATTATTAGTGTATAGGAATACACGGGATTTCTGTGTGTTGACTTTATATCCTCAACTTTACTATATTCATTGATTAGCTCTAGCAATTTTCTGGTGGAGTCTTTAGGGTTTTCTATGTGGAGGATCATGTCCTCTGCAGTGAGTGTTTTACTTCTTCTTTTCCAATTTGGATTCCTTTTATTTCTTTTTCTGCTCTGATTGCTGTGGCCAAAACTTCCAGAACTATGTTGAATAGTAGTGGTGAAAATGGGCACCCTTGTCTTGTTCATGACTTTAGGGGAAGTGGTTTCAATTTTTCACCATTGAGGATAATGTTTGCTGAGGGTTTGTCATATACAGCTTTTATTATGTTGAGGTATGTTCCTTCTATTCCTACTCTCTGCAGAGTTGTTATCATAAAAGGATGTTGAATTATGGCTTTTATTTTTCAATTTGTTAATGTGGTGAATTACATTGTTTAAATTGCGGATATTGAAGAATCCTTGCATCCCTGTGATAATGCCCACTTGGTTATTGTGTATGATCTTTTTAATATGTTTTTGGATTCTGATTGCTAGAATTTTGTTAAGGATTTTTGCATCTATGTTCATCAGTAATATTGGCCTGTAGTTTTGTTTTTTTGTGGCATCTTCGTCAGGTTTTGGTATTAGGGTGATGGTGGCCTCATAGAATGAGTTTGGAAGTTTACCTTCCTCGGCAATTTTCTGGAAGAATTTGAGTAGGATAGGTATTAGCTCAAAATTCTCCAAACCAGGCTTCAGCAGTATGTGAGCCGTGAACTTTGTGATGTTGAAGCTGGTTTTAGAAAAGTCAGAGGAACCAGAGATCAAATTGCCAACATCTGCTGGATCATGGAAAAAGCAAGAGAGTTTCAGAAAAACATCTATTTCTGCTTTATTGACTATGCCAAAGCCTTTGACTGTGTGGATCACAAGAAACTGTGGAAAATTCTGAGAGATGGGAATACCAGACCACCTGACCTGCCTCTTGAGAAATCTGTATGCAGGTCAGGAAGCTACAATTAGAACTGGACATGGAATAACAGACTGGTTCCCAATAGGAAAAGGAGTACGTCAAGGCTGTATATTGTCACCCTGTTTATTTAACTTCCCTGCAGAGTACATCACGAGAAATGCTAGACTGGAAGAAACACAAGCTGGAATCAAGATTGCCGGGAGAAATATCATTAACCTCAGATATGCAGATGATACCACCCTTATGGCAGAAAGTGAAGAGGAACGAAGAAGCCTCTTGATGAGAGTGAAAGTGGAGAGTGAAAAAGTTGGCTTAAACCTCAACATTCAGAAAACAAAGATCATGGCATCTGGTCCAATCACTCCATGGGAAATAGATTTAGAAACAGTGGAAACAGTGTCAGACTTTATACTTCTGGGCTCTAAAATCACTGCAGATAGCAATTGCAGCCATGAAATCAAAAGACGCTTACTCCTTTGAAGAAAAGTTATGACCAACCTATATAGCATATTCAAAAGCAGAGACATTACTTTGTTGACTAAGGTCCGTCAAGTCAAGGCTGTGGTTTTTCCAGTGGTCATGTATGGATGTGAGAGTTGGACTGTAAAGTAGGCTAAGCACCGAAGAATTGAAGCTTTTGAACTGTGGTTTTGGAGAAGACTCTAGAGAGTCTCTTGGACTGCAAGGAGATCCAACCAGTCCATTCTGAAGGAGATCCAACCAGTCCATTCTGAAGGAGATCAACCCTGGGATTTCTTTGGAAGGAGTGATGCTAAAGCTGATACTCCAGTACTTTGGCCACCTCATGCGAAGAGTTGAATCATTGGAAAAGACCCTGATGCTGGGAAGGATTGAGGGCAGGAGGAGAAGGGGACTACAGAGGATGAGATGGCCAGATGGCATCACTGACTCGATGGACGTGAGTGTGAGTGAACTCTGGGAGTTGGTGATGGACAGGGAAGCCTGGCGTGCTGCAATTCATGGGGTCGCAAAGAGTTGGACACGACTGAACGACTGAGCTGAACTGAAGTGAGGTGTTAGCTCTTCTGTAAAATTTTGATAGAATTCAGCTGTGAATCCGTCTGGACCTGGGATTTTGTTTGCTGGAAGATTTCTGACTACAGTTTCAATTTCCATGCTTGTGATGGGTCTATTAAGATTTTCAATTTCTTCCTGGTTCAGTTTTGGTAAGTTGTACTTTTCTAAGAATTTGTCCATATCTTCCACGTTGTCCATTTTATTGGCATATAATTGCTGATAGTAGTCTCTTATGATCCTTTGTATTTCTGTGTTGTCTGTTGTGATCTCTTCATTTTCATTTCTAATTTTATTGATTTGATTTTTCTCCCTTTGTTTCTTGATGAGTCTGGCTAATGGTTTCTCAATTTTATTTATTCTTTCAAAGAATCAGGTTTTGGCTTTGTTGATTTTTGCTATGGTCTCGTTTGTTCCTTTTGCATTTATTTCTGCCCTAATTTTTAAGATTTCTTTCTTTCTACTAACCCTGGGTTTCTCCATTTCTTCCTTTTCTAGTTGCTTTAGGTGTAGAGTTAGGTTATTTATTTGACTTTTTTCTTGTTTCTTGAAGTATGCCTGTATTTCTATGAACTTTCCTCTTAGCACTGCTTTTATAGTGTCCCACTGGTTTTGGGTTGTTGTGTTTTCATTTTCATTTGTTTCTATGCATATTTTGATTTCTTCTGTGATTTGTTGGTTATTCAGAAGCGTCTTGTTCTGCCTCCATATGTTCGAATTTTTAATAGTTTTTCTCCTGTAATTGAGATCTAATCTTTCTGCATTATGGTCAGAAAAGATGCTTGGAATGATTTCAATTATTTTTTTAATTTATCAAGGTTAGTTTTATGGCCCAGGATGTGATCTATCCTGGAGAAGATTCCGTGAGAACTTGAGAAAAACGTGAAATTCATTGTTTTAGGATGAAATGTCCTGTAGATATCAATTAGGTCTAACTGGTCTATTGTATCATTTAAAGTTTGTGTTTCTTTTTTAATTTTCTGTTTAGTTGATCTGTCCATAGGTGTGAGTGGGGTATTGGAGTCTCCCACTATTATTGTGTTATTGTTAATTCCCCGTTTCATACTTGTTAGCATTTGTCTTAGATATTGTGGTGCTCCTATGTTGGGTGCAAAGATATTTATAATTGTTATATCTTCTTGGATTGATCCTTTGATCATTATGTAGTGTCCTTCTTTGTCTCTTTTCACAGCCTTTGTTTTAAAGTCTATTTTATCTGATATGAGTATAGCTACTCCTGCTTTCTTTTGGTCTCTATTTGCATGGAATATCTTTTTCCAGCCCTTCACTTTCAGTCTGTATGTGTCTCTTGTTTTGAGGTGGGTCTCAGTAGACAACATATATAGGGGTCTTGTTTTTCTATCCATTCAGCCAGTCTTTGCCTTTTGGTTGGGGCATTCAACCCATTTACGTTTAAGGTAATTATTGATAAGTAGGAGATCCAACCAGTCCATTATGAAGAAGATCAACCCTGGGATTTCTTTGGAAGGAATGATGCTAAAGCTGAAACTCAAGTACTTTAGCCACCTCATGAGAAGAGTTGACTCATTGGAAAAGACTGTGATGCTGGGTGGGATTGAGGGCAGGAAGAGAAGGGGACAACCGAAGATGAGATGGCTGGACGGCATCACAGACTCGATGGAACTCCAGGAGATGGTGATGGACAGGGAGGCCTGGCGTGCTGCGATTCATGGGGTCACAAAGAGTCAGACACGACTGAGCGACTGAACTGAACTGAACTGATGATCCCGTCGCCATTTACTTTATTATTTTGGGTCCGGGTTTATACACCATTTTTGTGTTTCCTGTCTAGAGAATATGTTTGTTCTTTATGTTTGATCTTTATTGATTTGATTAATATGTATCTTGGGGTGTTTCGCCTTTGGTTTATCCTGTTTGGGACTCTCTGGGTTTCTTGGATTTGGGTGATTATTTCCTTCCCCATTTTAGGGAAGTTTTCAACTATTATCTCCTCAAGGATTTTCTCATGGTCTTTCTTTTTGTCTTCTTCTGCAACTCCCATAATTCGAATGTTGGAGCATTTCATATTGTCCTGGAGGTCTCTGAGATTGTCCTCATTTCTTTTAATATGTTCTTTTTGCCTCTCTGATTCATTTATTTCTATTTTTCTATCTTCTATTTCACTAATCCTATCTTCTGCCTCCGTTATTCTACTATTTGCTGCCTCCAGAGTGTTTCTGATCTCATTTATAGATTATTCATTATATATTGACTCTTTTTTATTTCTTCTGGGTCCTTGTTAAACCTTTCTTGCATCCTCTCAATCCTTGACTCCAGACTATTTATCTGTGATTCCATTTTAATTTCAAGATTTTGGATCATTTTCACTATCATTATTCGGAATTCTTTGTCTGGTAGATTCCTTATCTCTTCCTCTTTTGTTTAGTTTGGTGGGCACTTATCATGTTCCTTTACCTGCTGGGTATTGTCTGTCTCTTTATCTTGGTTATATTGCTGCATTTGGGTGGGCTTTCTGTATTCTGGCAGTTTGTGGAGTTCTCTTTACTGTGGAGTTTCCTCACAGTGGTTGGGGTTGTATCAGTGGCTTGTCAAGGTTTCTTGTTTAGGGAAGCTTGTGTCGGAGTTCTGGTGGCTGGAGCTGGCTTTCTTCTCTCTGTAGTGCAATGAAGTGTCTAGTAATGAGTTATGAGATGTCAGTGGTTTTGCAGCAACTTTGAGCTGCCTGTATATTGAAATTCAGGGGTGTGTTGCTGGAGAATTTGCATGGTATGTCTTGCTCTGGAACTTGTTGGCCCTTGGGTGGTGCTTGGTTTCAGTGTAAGTATGGAGGCGTTTGATGAGCTCCTATTGATTAATGTTCCTTGGAGTCAGGAGTTCTCTGATGTTCTCAGGATTTGGACTTAAGTCTCCTGCTTCTGATTTTCAGTTTTATTTTTACAGTAGCCTCAAGATTTCTCCATCTACATAGCACCAATGATAAAACATCTAGGTTAGAGATGAAAAGATTCTCCACATTAAGGGACACCCAGAGAGGTTCACTGAGTTACATGGAGAAGAGAAGAGGTAGGGGGTAGTTAGAGGTGACTGGAATGAGATGAGGTGGGGTCAGAAGAGGAGTGAGCAAGCTAGCCAGTAATCACTTCCTTTTGTGCACTCCACTGTCTGGACCACTCAGAGATGTTCATGGAATTGTACGGAGAAGAGAAGAGGGAGGACGGAGACAGAGGTGATGAGGAGGATAAAAGAGGGAAATGAAAAAGAGAGACACAGATCCAGTCAGTAATCAGTTCCCTAAGTGTTCTCCACTGTCTGGAACACACAGAAATTCAGAGTTGGGTAGAGAAGAGAAGAGGGAGGGAGGAGACAGAGACAATCTGGTCAAGCAAAAAGAGAGTCCAAAGGAGGAGAAAGTGGTCAAGCCAGTAATCTCACTCTCAAGTAAAAATGGGCACTGAAGATTGGGTTTTTAAAGGTACAAAAATGATAACAAATACCAGAAAGCAAAGATTAAAAGTCTAGAGTAGAGGTTGGATTTTCAAAAATACAATATTAAAGAAAAGAAGAAGAAGAAAGAAAAAAAAAAAGAAAAAAACCCAAAGTCACAAGAATTATTAAAAAGAAAAAAACCACAACAACAACCACACACACACACACACACACACACACACACACACACACACATATATATATATGGCATTTGCTTTAGAAATAGGGTCTTTTTTTTTGAAAAGTAATAGTAGGTTATAAAAATAAAAATTAAAGGAGAAATAGGGAACTTAAAAATTAAAAATGTTAAAAAAAAGAAAAAGAAAAGAAAAAACAAATCAACAACAAAAAAAGAATGATCATAAAAGTAAAGGTATATCTGAGACTTTCTCTGGTGTTGTTGTGGGCAGTGTGGGGTCAGTTCATTTTTGGATAGTTCCTTGGACCAGCTTACATTTCTCAAGATCTATAGGCCCCTTCTTTAGTAGGATTTTAATCTATTGCACCTGTCACTTCCAAGGCGGTTCCCTCTGTTTTAGCTTCTTCTGTTTGCTGGTCTCTTCAGTGTCTCTTTTCCACCCTGACACAAGGGGGGCAGTGGTGGACACTTTTTTTTTTTTTTTTAGGCTCACTTGTTCAGTCAGGCTGTGGGAAGGGAGGGATGCTGCAGACAAATAACACTGACGTGTGCTCCTAGTGTCTCAGCCACTCTGGGCCTGTCCCCGCTCGTGGCGCACTCCGCTCAGGCTCTAGGTCGCTCCACCGGGAACCATCTGAGGCTGGCCCTGGGCTGCATGCACCTCCCCAGTCTCAGCTGCTCAGGCTCAGGCACTCAGGTTGTCCTCAGAGGCGCAGACTCGGTTGGGCCTGCGTTTTGTGCCCTTCCCAGGTCTGAGCAGCTCGGGGGTTTGGCGAGCGCAGTCGCTGTGACTTATCGCCTTTCCCGTCCTGCTGCTCAGTTTTCTGGGTGTACAACTGGCGCCCCTTCTCAGGCGGATGGTGACTGTCCAGAACCCCAAGAAGGCTTAGTTAGCAAAGAAGCTTGACTGCAGTTTGCTAATGTCTCTCTGGGGCTGCGATTGCCCCCTTCTGGCCCTTCATGCTCTGGCTGCCTGTCACCGGAGAGGGATGGTCTGCAGACACCTGTTCTGTTCCGCCCTTTGTTCTGTGTGCGGTCCTGGAGGTGTCTTATGTTAGAGATTTTCTCATGTTAGCTATCCCACAGTTTGGTTTGCTAGCCCAAGTTAATTCGCTCAGGTTACACTTGGGGCATTCTGGCCCAATTCTTATAAAGCACTGCAGGCGCGCCTCCCTGCCCAGTCCCCACTTGCTAGTGGCGGATGCAGGTGTTCGCGCTGCTTTTCCACTGGGGGAATTAACATTGGGCTCGTAATCTGTTGGTTTTAATTATTTATTTTTCCTCCCTGTTATGTTGCCCTCTGTGCTTCCAAAGCTCACCACAGACTCAGCAGTGAGAGTGTTTCCTGGTGTTTGGAAACTTTTCTCTTTAAGACTCCCTTCCAGGGATGGAGCTCCCTCCCTACATCTTTTGTCTCTTTTTTCTACTTTTATATTTTTTCCTACCTGTTTTTGAAGACAATGATCGCTTTTCTGGGTGCCTGATGTCCTCTGCCAGCATTCAGATGTTGTTTTGTGAAGTTTACTCAGCGTTGAAATGTTCTTTTGATGAATTTGAGAGGGAAAAAGTGGTCTCCCCGTCCTGTTCCTCTACCAACTTAGGACCACCCCTGAATATTGAGTTTTAAGCCAGCCTTTTCACTCTCCTATTTCACCTTTATCAAGAGACTCTATAGTTGCACTTTGCTTTTTCCATAAGGGTAGTGTCATCTGCACATTTAGGTTATTGATATTTCTCCTGACAATCTTGGTTACAACTTGTGCTTCATCCAGCCTGGCTTTTTGTATGATGTACTTTGCACAGGAGCTAAATAATCAGGTTGACAATATACAGGCTTGATGTACTGCTTACCCAGTTTTCACGAGTTTGTTTTTCCATGTCCGGTTCTAACTGTTGCTTCTCGACCTGCATACAGGTTTCTCAAACCATCTCTTGAAGATTTTTCAAAAAATTGTGACCCACACAGTCAAAGGCTTTAGCATAGTCAATGAAGCAGAAAGTGAAAGTCGCTCAGCCGTGTCTGACCCTTTGCCACCCCATGAACTGTACAGGCCAAAATACTGGAGAGGGTAGCTTTTCCCTTCTCCGGGTGATCCTCCCAACCCAGGGATAGAACCCAGGTCTCCTGTATTGCAGGTGGATTCTTTACCAGCTGAGCCACAAGGGAAAACCTCGATGATGCAGAAGGAAATTCTCACATCCATACTCCATGTGTATGTAGTTTTAATACTCTTTAGATACTGTGACTGCCACTCAGACTGTATAGGATTGCTCAGTAGCTGTCCTCAGTCAACCATTAGATACCAGCTCACTTGGGCAACTGCCTTGTACTTCAGTGGAAGGTCCTCTGGTGTCCTCAGGCTTGCAGAAATCTTACTTCTGGACCTGAAGTGTGTGTCTTCCTTGATTTTGGAGTAGACCTTAAGGTACTTGTATTTATTTTTATAGGGAATTTAAGGGAATCAGAGGTAAATATTCACCTTTTTATCTCTACCATCTCAGTCTAATTTTCTCCAGTAAAGGCAAGATCTTGTTTACTGATCCTCTTGATTGGAATAATTGAGATTTTGAAATAATTTGTTTCCACTCAGGTTTTCCCTTTGCTACCATGGGTTATTGACAGAGGAGCCTTTATAGTATTAATGTGGAGTAAAGATCAAGCTCTGAGTACCATACTTCCTTGACATCATCTTCATGTCCTAGTGAGTCTGTCAGTACATTTAGTCAAGTATTAGCTAATAAGGAGATACTAATGGTGATGATAAAAATGGTATAGAGAGCATAGGTTCACTTTTCCAGTATCTGACTCCCTGAAATGGGGGCTGGGGTTCTCAGAATCTCCCTTTCTCCTGTGAATCTCCATTCTCAGAGGAGGTCTCTCTGTGAATGTGCACCAGGGTACTGTGGCCACTCACACGGATCCATTTGGCATTCTCTCCAAGACTACCTGCACTGCCTCTGTTACTGCTGCCTCACTGTCAGTGCTATATTTGCTGTATGAGAGAATGAGATAGGTGGACCAACCAAAGGAATACGTTTAGATTAATAGAGACTAGAAGTTCAGCAATTGTTTAGTATTACCTTCTTCTTTAATAGATGTGGAAATACAGGATTGGGAAGGTGAAATAACTCTTCAGCACCACAAGGGAGATTTTCCAAGCTAGTATGTACAAAGGAGATGAAGACCAAAGAATGGAAATGAGGTGGAGTGGGAGTTCAGAGCTGTGGGAGGCACAGTTTTTCTGAGATGTGCAATGTGGGTCAAAGATTTGTCAGTTGGGGAAGAGAGGAAGTCAATTTAGAGTACTGAAAAAAAAATGCTGAAATTAGAGATCAAATACCAGCTCCGAGAGTCAGAAGTTCTACTTCCCAGTGAAATGCTGCTTCTACCACTTCTGTTACTTGGAGTTATCCTCCCAGGTGGTGACAATGAGGATGGTAAGAATAACTCTGGCTGCTCCCAGCACAGAGGCAGGGGTTCTGGATAAAAGCATGCTGCACCTACTACTAAGGGTCTGGGCTCTGCTGTCTCCAGCCCTCTCCCCTATTCTGGAGGCTGGAGATGGAGCCAGAAGCTTCGGGGGCAGGGGACTGCTTCAAGCTCTGTATTGTTCAGACTCTGGGTTCTTTTTCATTCTATCCTGATGCCTCATTTCCCCCTCATTTTTCTTATCTTTCCACCACTACAGTGTTCCAAGGGCCAACCTCCTTCCATCTCAAGCAGATTTCAACCTTTGTCAACAGCACATGGGCTCAAAATCAAGGCTCAGGCTGGTTGGATGACTTGAAGATTCATGGCTGGGAGAGTGACCCAGGCACTGCCATTTTCCTGAAGCCCTGGTCCAAGGGCAACTTTAGTGATGAGGAGATGACTGAGCTGGAGGACAGCTTCCGAGCCTACTTCATTTTCTTCACTCAGGAAGTGCAGGATCGAGTCAATGAGTTCCAGTTGGAATGTGAGTATATTCCTCTGATCTGGAGAGACTCTCATTGACTTTCCTTTCTCTTGTGTCAGGCTACTGCTCCCTCTGATGATGGTCCCTTTCGCCCCTCTTTATCCAACAGCATATACACGCTTGTCCAGAGTAGACTTGAACCCCGACTCCATACCTCCACCCAGTATCTGAGATTCTTCCTGTTTCTTGCTCTCTTCTGTGTAGATGACCACTCTTGTGGTTATCTCTTGTGTGTGTCTATGTAACTTGCTTCTCTAAAACCCCAAGGAAGAACCTCCTTTTCCTACTCTGTGCTTGAGTGAACTTAAGTGTGACTTTCTACTCCTCCAATTGATGTCCTCAAGCATCTGCTGCCTAATCCCTTCTCTGCATGTAACCCTTCCCTCCACCGTGGAATGCTGCACTTCTGACTCCATCACATGTTGCCCCTCTCCCCTCTTGCCCACTCTACATCCTTAAAACTGCCTAACCCCACCGTTGATGATATGCATACCTCTCCCCAGTGCTCTTTCTGAAAAGTCCTGAATACCGCAATTGGTTTTATGTCAATAATTTCACCTCTCAACTTGTCGCCACTAAAATAAAAAGTCCTATGCCTTTTTCTCATCTCTTTCTTTCCTGTTTGCTTTTTAATAACTTGTCTCAGTTTTCCTTCACACAGACCCCTTTGTGATCCAGGTCATAGCAGGCTGTGAGCTGCATTCTGGGGAGGCCATAGAAAGCTCTTTGAGAGGTGCTTTAGGAGGACTGGATGTTTGGAGGATCCAGAATCATTCCTGCATGCCTGCACCAGACAGCGGTAGCAGCGGGCAGAATTTTTGTGCACTCATGACTCAGTATCAAGGCATCTCCGATATCCTTGAGAGACTCCTCTCAGAAACCTGTCCTCGATATCTCCTGGGTGTCCTCGATGCAGGGAAGGCAGAACTGCAGAGGCAAGGTTAGTCTTATGCTCTCTCTAAGATTTTCGTTTTTCTCCTCCCACAACTTTCTTCAAATTCAAAAGTGAAAAGTACCTAAGTAGAGAAATGATTAATCAATAAGTCATTTGGGGCCCATAGGAGTGGAAGAGGCAACTATCCATATTTGTGGGTTTCTGAGTCCCCATGCTCTGGATTAGAGTCATAATCTGACATTCCTACTGCTCCTTTCTACCCCAGTGAAGCCTGAGGCCTGGCTGTCCAGTGGCCCCACTCCTGGGCCTGGCCGCCTACTACTGGTGTGCCATGTCTCAGGATTCTACCCTAAACCTGTGTGGGTGATGTGGATGAGGGGTGAGCAGGAGCAGCCGGGCACTCAGCAAGAAGACGTCATGCCCAATGCTGATTGGACTTGGTATCTCCGAGTAACCCTAAATGTGGCAGCTGGGGAGGCAGCTGGCCTGATTTGCCGAGTGAAGCACAGCAGTCTAGGAGACCAGGACATCATCTTGTACTGGGGTGAGAAGGAACTGGGGCCCAACTGGGAATGGGAGGAAATGGTCCTCAAGAACAGAGAGGGGGACACAGGAAGGGGAGGGGTTTGATGGATGAGAGAAGGATGGAGGGAGGAAGACAGGCATGGCGAGAGGATAGGCGGGGAGGAAAGAGAATCAGGGAGACAGAAAGAGAAAAGTCAGAGGGACAGACTTTGAGGTTTATTTCTAGGACTACATTGCCAGAGGTATGAAAATAGCTGATTTAAGCTATACAATAGATAAAAATGAAGTAGTCTTCACTATTACAGTAATAGTCCCATTGTAGTCTCAGTGGGATTCAGCAAGAAGAAGAGATTAAGGGTGGCTGTGAGAATAAGACCTCTGGGAATCTGAGAAAGGGATCCCCAGAGTTGCCCATGCATCGGAAGCAGTTAATGATGGTGCTGACACTCAGATGGGCGAGAAGGCCTGGAGAACTAGAGAATGGGTTTGAAGTGAGATTCCTTTGTCTTCTCCCAATTGCCAGGACACCCCACATCCATTGGCTTGATACTTGTGGCAGTAATAGTGCCCTCCTTGATCCTTTTCATATGCCTTGCATTATGGTTTTGGAGACGCTGGTGAGTTTTCATTTTTTAATCTTTTTATTTCTGTCCATCCTTTTATTCTTTCCCTCCTTTTTATCTATTAATATTACATCTCTTTAGTCTCAACATTTCTGCTAGAACATTTTTCTTTTGTCCCCAACTCCCATCTGTAGGTAATTTCTTTAAAATTGTAGTAAAATACATCATGGAAAATTGGCTACATTAGCCATTTTTACACATATAGTTAAGTACATTCACATTTATGAAGCCGATACTTAGAATTCTTTTCATCTTGAAAGACTAGAAGTCTATGCCCATTAAACCACTTTCCCAAATCCTTTCTTCCTCAGACCCTGCCAACCACCATTCTACTTTCTGTCTATATGAATCTGTCTACTCTAGGTACCTCATAGAAATGAAATCATTTGTCTTTTTGTGAATGGATTGTTCCACCTAGCATTAAGTCCTCATAATTCATTTATGTGGTGTCATGTATTAGAATTTCTTTCCTTTAAATGTTGTTTTGTTTACCTGTTTATCTCTCAATAGACACTTGGGTGAATTCACATTTTAGCTGTTGTGAATAATGCTGCTATGAACATAGTGTACAAATATCTCTTAAGTTGAGCATGTTTTTTTGCTTGTGTTCTTAACAGGTCACATCGGAATATCTTGTGAGCCCTGACCATGTCTCCTTTTCCATTTGGAATAAGTATCCAGGAACCCTGAAACTCAAGTTGTCAGCCTAGGAGTCAGTCTCATCATATTTCATCAAATAATCATCACATTTGATCAAACATTGTTCCTGTAGGTTGTAAGATAGATCATAATTTATACCCTAGCAGAAACAAAAATGAAAATTGTTATTATGAGACAATATCACTAGCAGGATCCACTCAGAGTTCATAGATGTGATTTGTGAGAAAGAATATACCTTGGAATAAATGAAATGATGTACACAACTTCATCGTGACATGCCTTTGACTTCTTATTTTTTTCTGCTTCTGCTGAAATATCATTATTTCAAATTGAACTAACTATAGTTATGCTGAGGTAATTGTATTTGCAGAGTTGCTGAGCATTTTTAACATGATTTCACTCTCTTTATTTGGATGATTTTCTAACTACGAGGGTCAGCTGAGCAACTTGTTTCTCCAGATAGCCTTCCTTACTGTTAGAGTGGAAGTAACTCTCCCTTGACTGGTACTGTGCAGAGATTCACTTTACTCTGTACCCAGAACACTGCAGTTCCTTTTCTTTTTCTTCTACTTATGAGTTCCTTGAGAGAATGGCTTGTTCTCAGTGGATTCCTGTCGAAAACTTATTTCTGGTGATAGAGTTTTTACTGTTATTGTAAGACTATCATGTTTGTATAGGCTAGGGAAATATAGTATACAGTGGGACAGGTGGACAGTATATAGTATAATGGTGGACAGGTGGATAGTATATAGTTTAGGTGATTATATAGTTGTGTTAAGTCACTTGGAACCAAGATTTTCTGTCTAGAGAAGTTAATGTGAAATAGATGTAATATTAAACTCTGTAATCTTAAACTTGAATTGCAAGTATAATTAAAACATCATAATATTTAGGCTTAAAAAATGTCCTGACCACTTAAAAAGCCACAAAACCAAGACTTAGTGCTCACATTATGACTCTGACATATTTTCACACTAAAGGAACCAAAGCACCATGAAGAAATGGCTGATTTCTAGTTGGGGCAGAAAGATTCTTCAAGACGCTGGAACAACTTTGCCATCAGTTCAGTTCTGTTCAGTTCATTTGCTCAGTCGTGTCCGACTCTTTGTGACCCCATGAACTGCAGCACACCAGGCCTCCCTGTCCATCACCACTGCCAGAGTTCACCCAAACTCATGTCCATCGAGTTGGTGATGCCATTCTGCCATCTCATCCTCTGTCGTCCCCATCTCCTCCTGCCCCCAATCCCTCCCAGCATCAGAGTCTTTTCCAAGGAGTCAACTCTTCGCATGAAGTAGCCAAAGTATTGGAGTTTCAGCTTTAGCACCATTGCTTCCAAAGGACACCCAGGGCTGATCTCCTTTAGAATGGACTGGTTGGATCTCCTTGCAGTCCAAGGGACTCTCAAGAGTCTTCTCCAACACCACAGTTCAAAAGCATCAATTCTTCGGCGCTCAGCTTTCTTTACAGTCCAATTCTCACATCCTTACATGACCACAGGGAAAACCATAGCTTTGACTAGACGGACCTTTTTTGGCAAAGTAATGTCTCTGCTTTTTAATATGCTGTCTAGTTTGGTCATAACTTCCCTTCCAAGGAGGAAGCGTCTTTTAATTTCATGGCTGCAATCACCATCTGCAGTGATTAATTAGGGAAGTGCAAATCAAAACCACAATATAGTATCATCTCACTCCAGTCAGAATGGTCATCATCAAAGTGTCTCTCCCCAGAGGAGGAAATGGGAGTCCATTCCAGTATCATCTCATGACAGTCAGAATCGCTGCCATTAAAAAGTTTAGAAACAACGCTGGGGAGGGTGTGGAGAAAAGGGAGCCCTCTACATTGTTGGTGGGAATGTAAACTGGTATAGTCACTATGGAGAGCAGTGTGGAGATTCCTTAAGAAACTGGAAATAAAACTGCCATGTGACGTAGCAGTCCTACTGCTGAGCATGCATACTGAGGAAACCAGAAATGAAAGAGACACATGTACCCCAGTGTTCACTGCAGAACTGTTTACAGTAGCTAGGATATGGAAGCAACTTAGATGTCTATCAGCGGATGAATGATAAGGAAATTGTGGTACATATACACAATGGAATATTACTCAGTTATAAAAAGGAATGCATTTGATTCAGTTCTAATGAGGTGGATGAAACTGGAGCCTATTATACAGAATGAAATGAATCAGAAAAAGAAATAAAAGTACTGTATATTAATGCATAATATGGAATTTAGAAAGATGATAATGACAATCCTTTATGTAAGGGACCAAAAGAGTCACCAATGTAAAGAACAGACTTTTGGAATCTGTGGGAGAAGGTGAAGATGGTACGATTTGAGAGAATAGCACTGAGAGAATAGCATGTATATTGCTATATGTAAAATAGATGACTGGTGCAAGTTTGGTGCATGAAGCAGGACACTGAAAAGCCAGTGCTCTGGGACAACTCAGAGGGATGGGGTGGTGGGGGGAGGTGGTAAGGGGGTCCAGGATGGGGGGACCCATGTGCCCCCATGGCTGATTCATGTTGGTGTATGGCAAAAACCATTACAATATTGTAAAGTGCTTATCTTCCAATAAAATAAATTATTAATTTAAAAAATGTGAGGCAGGTTTGTAATTACACTGGGAAGAAAATAGAAGTTGAAAAACCTGGCATTTCACGGTTGGGAAGAGTTGGCTGTATTGTCCAAATTAGTAGGCAGACCACAGAAGTGAGTAAGTGAAGCATGACAAACGGGCTCCACTGTGAAAACATGTAAAATTCTGAATTACTGTGGCCCGCCCACCTAAGTTCATCTCCTGATTACTTGATAGAAAAGTAACTTCAACAAGTTGGAAGATGAGATGTTAAAAGTGTGAAGTTGTGTTGAATAGTAAAAGTGTATGTTAGTATTTTATTAATTGGAGTTTAATTTTGTTCTAAATTTCTTTTTTATATAAGTTTATTTATTTTAATTGGAGGTTAATTACTTTACAATATTGAATTGGTTTTGCCATACATCAATATGAATCCGCCACAGGTATACACGTGTTCCCCATCCTGAAATACCCTCGCTCCTCCCTCCCTGTACCCTACCTCTGGGTCGTCCCAGTGCACCAGCCCCAAGCATGCAGTATAATGCATTGAACCTGTAATGGCAATTCATTTCATATACAATGGCATGTATAAGATTCTTTATTTTTTTTAAAGGAAACCCAGGCATGTGACCAGATGGCTATAGTCAGCTTTGTAAATGAGAGAAGATTTAATACATCATTGCATCATCACACTTATAAATATTTATACTTATTATTTATAATCATTTAATTATGTATTCTTTAGTTGTTGATTATTTTAATTGTTTGTGGTGAATTAAAAAATATTTTTCATATTCTCACATGTGATAGGAAGCTTAACTGATCAAGTCAACAGCAAGCTTCAAGTTTATAGGAAATATATTAGTGCTGCAAAGAAGGATTAAATAGAATTTGTGAGTGCAGGGATTTACAATTGTGGGAAGCATAGAAAAGAGAATTTTTTCTTAAAAGATCCCTGGCCAAAGCTGCACACAAAAATATGTTTCATCATAGGCAGGAGAAACACATTAGGAGGAATTTGAGCAAGAATGAAGGAAAACCAATGTATGTTATGTTTCTAGGAAGTTAGTATTAGCCATTCTTGCTTTGAAATCTACTTTCTGTATGACTCTAGTTTGGTATCTAGAAAACATCTTTGGTCAGTCTGATAATTGTTGTGGTCTATAAGTTTCAGAAGTGACTGATTTATGCTTTGTTCAATTTTCTGTGGTGATTCATACATTCAGTGCCTCAGTGTTTAAGATGGAACTTAGAGATGGACCATCTTCACTCATACCTTTCTACTTTTTGCTTTTCTGGATTTTTAAACAGTGGTCACTAAAGATTAGTTTTTGCAGTCTTATTACCATGCATTGCTTGTGCATAGGTGGGCGCACATCTTTTTCTACATGGAAAAAAAAAGTTCATGTAGAAGTTCATACATGATTTTAAAGTGATACATATAGAAAGATTAACAGATTTAAAGTTATTTATTTGTAAATAAGACAGACCAAAAGCAAGCATAAGAGCTAAGATTTTAATTGAGGAAGCTATAGGAACATGATCAATAAAAATTTAACCATAGAAAAGTGAAAAAAAAGAAAAACAAAAATTAGATAAAGGTGGCACAACACTTAAGGAACACACTGCTTGAGAAAATTAATAAAAACATTGCAACCTGTCTCAGAGTTAATGAAAAGAGTAATAAGTTTTAGAAAAGTAGACATATTACTGCATATACAGAAGTTAAAATAAAATGCTGTGCATATTTTATATCAACGTATTTGTTATAGATAAAATTGTATTTTTAGAAACTCCCAGTAAGGGAAGAAAATATGAACATATAAGTAACTGTTAAGGAAAATAAACAAGCAGTTAACGTTTTTACTAGTTGTGCAGGTCCTAAATCCAGACTATAGGGAATGGCAGGTAATTGTACTTCATGCACATTGTTCTAGGTGGATAAAAAGATGGAAAATGATTACAACTGATTTTAGGAGGCGATATTTTCATTATATCAAACCCAGCAAGATTTTTTTCCAGGAAATAAACAAACAAATATTAAACTAGTAGCTAATAGCAAATCTCATTTATGCACATTTATTTAGAAACTATCTCAATATAGACTCAAATAAAATACTTGCAAACAGAAACCAGCACTACGTGAAGTGGCATTTATTCAGCAAATGGAAAAATTATTTACCAATAAAAAAATCGCTTGATAGAATCCCTTTCTTTAAAAAATTAAGGAAATATAACCATATAATCATCTCCAAAGTTATAGAAAAAGCATTTGATACCTTTAAATGTCCATTCTGATAAAACATTGCTAACTCAGAACAAAAGGAAATTTTCACTGTATTGTCAAATGTAGCTATTAATACACATAGCGTACATGAGGTAAATTCAATTGTGAATGTTTAAAAGCATTCCAGTGAAAATCAAATACAAGTTGTCTGCCTGCTTTAATCTTCACCATTCAATAGAATATTAAGAGTCCTAGTTAATCCAGCAAGGCAAGGAAAATAAGGAGGGATTAAAAGAGAAGTTAAACAAAAAGTATTATTTCTTCTGATTCAAGATGATGGAGTAGATGAACATATACTCATCTCCTCCTACAAGAGCACCAAAATCACAACTAGCTGTTGAACAACCAAAGACAAAGAAGTCACAGTGAGATGGTAGAATGGGTACTATCACAATAAAATCAAATCCCATATCCAATGGTGGGTGACCCACAAACTGGGGAACAATAATACCAAAGAATTTCTCCCACTGTTGTGAAGGTTCAGATCCCCATGTCAGGCTTCCCAGCCTGAGGACCCAATAAGGGGACTGGGAATCTCCAGGGAATCTGACCTTGAAGCACAGCAGAATTTGATTATAAGACTTCCATAGGACTGCGGGAAACAGACTTCAGGCTTGGAGGGCACAAACAAAACCTTGTGTGCACCAAGTCTCAGAGGAAAGAAGCCTTGACTTCACAGGAAACTGGAGCAAAACTACCTTCTAGTATTGGAGGGCCTCCTATAGAAGTGTGGGTTAGCAGGGGCACACTACAGAGACAGGGGAACTGGCAGCAGCTGTCTGGGAAGGTCTCTTTTGCCATAAACACTCTTGGAGGTCACCATTAACCTGACCATAGAGCCTGTAGACTGAGCGCTCAGTCACCTCAAGGGGGAAAAAATAATCAAGGAAGGAGTGCAACCACACTCATCAGCAGATAATTGGATTAAAGCTTTACTGAGCAAGACCCTTCCCATCAGAGCAAGACCCACTGTTTCTCACCACCAGTCCCATCAAGAAGCTTGCATAAACCTCTTAGCCTCCTCCATCAGAGGGCAGACAGAAGCATGAATAACCACAATCCCACAGCAACTAAAACAAACCACATTACAGAACGTTAATCAGCATGAAAAAGCAGAGTGTTACATCCCAGGCGAAGGGACAAGATAAAACTATAGAAAAACAACTAAATGAAGCAGAGATAGGCAATCTTCCAGCAAAGAAGAATTCAGAATAATTATCAGTTCAGTTCAGTTGCTCAGTCATGTCTGACTCTTTGCCACCCCATGTACTGCAGTGCACCATGCTTTCCTGTCCATCACCAACTCCTGGAGTTAACGAAAAATCATGTTCATTGTATCAGTGATGCCATCCAAACATCTCACCCTCTGCTGCCTTCTTCTCCTTTTCTTTTCAATCTTTACCAGCATCAGGGTCTTTTTCACTGAGTTGCTTTTTCTAATCTGGTGGCCAAAGTACTGGAGTTTCAGCTTCAAAATCAGTCCTTCCAGTGAATATTACTGTTGATGTTCTTTAGGATTGACTGGTTGGATCTCCTTGAAGTCCAAGGGACTCTCAAGAGTCTTCCCCAACACCACAGTTCGAAAGCGTCGATTCTTCCGCACTCAGCTTTCTTTATAGTCCAACTCTCTCATCCATACATGATCACTGGAAAAACCATAGTTTTGACTAGACAGACCTTTGTTGGTAAAGTAATGTCTCTGCTTTTTAATATGCTGTCTAGATTGGTCATAGCTTTTCTTTCAAGGAAAAAGCATCTTTTAATTTCATGGCTGCAATCACCATCTGCAGCCCAGAAAAATAAAGTCAGCCACTGTTTCCACTGTTTCCTCATCTATTTGCCATGAAGTGATGGGACCAGATGCCATGATATTAGTTTTAAGCCAAATTTTTCACTCTACTCTTTCAGTTACATCAAGAGACTCTAGTTTTTCTTCACCTTCTACCACCAAGGGTGGTGTCATCTGCTTATCTGAGGGTATTGATATTTCTCCCAGCAATCTTGAATGCAGCTTGTGCTTCATTCAGTCTGGCATTTCTCATGATGTACTCTGCATTTAAGTTAAATAAGCAGGGTGACAATATACAGCCTTGATGGACTCCTTTCCCAATATGGAACCAGCCATGTGTTCCATGTCCAGTTCTAACTGTTGCTTCTTGACCTGCATACAGATTTCTCAGGAGGAAGGTCAGGTGGTCTGGTACTCCCATTTCTTGAAGAATTTTCCAGTTTGTTGTGATCCATACAGTCAAAGGCTTTGGCATAGTCAATAAAGCAACTCTCGGAACTCTCTTGCTTTTTCGATGATCCAGCAGAAGTTGGCAATTTGATCTCTGGTTCCTCTGCCTTTTCTGAAACCAGCTTGAACATCTGGAAGTTCACAGTTCCCGTACTGTTGAAACCTGGCTTGGAGAATTTTGAGCATTACTTTAGAAGTGTGTGAGATGAGCACAATTTTGCGGCAGTTTGAACATTCTTTGACATTACATTTCTTTGGTGTTGGAATGAAAACTGACCTTTTCCAGTCCTGTGGTCACGCTGAGTTTTCCAAATTTGCTGGCATATTGAGTGCAACACTTTCACAGCATCATCTTTTAGGATTTGAAATGGCTCAACTGGAATTCCATCACCTCCACTAGCTTTGTTTGCAGTGATGTTTCTAAGGCCCACTTGACTTCGCATTCCAGGATGTCTGGCTCTAGATGAGTGATCACACCATCATGATTATTTGGGTTGTGAAGATCTGTTTTGAATCATTCTGTGTATTGTTGCCAGCTCTTGTTAACATATTTTGATTCTCTTAGGTGTGTACCATTTCTGTCCTTTATCGAGCCCATCTTTGCATGAAATGTTCCCTTGGTATCTCTAATTTTCTTGAAGAGATGTCTAATCTTTTCCATTCTATTGTTTTCCTCTATTTCCTTTCTTTTTTTTTTTTTCTCCACGTCTACTTTTTAAAAAAATTTTATTTCTACTTTATTTTGCTTTACAATACTGTATTGGTTTTGCCATACATTAACATGAATCTGCCACTGGTGTTCATGAGTTCCCAATCCTGAACCCCCCTCCCACCTTCCACCCCATATCATCTCTCTGGATCTTCCCCGTGCACCAGCCCCTGTATCCTGCATCAATCAGAGCCTGGTGATTCGTTTCTTACATGATAGTATACATGTTTCAATGCCATTCTCCCAAATCATCCCACCCTCTCCCTCTCCCTCAGAGTCCAAAAGTCCGTTTTATACATCTGTGTCTCTTTTACTGTCTTGCATAACCCTCGGCCATAAATCTCACCTTGATAAATTCAAAAAAATTGAAATCATTCCAAGCATCTTTTCTGACCAAAATGCAGTAAGATTAGATCTCAATTATAAGAGAAAAACTATTACAAATTCCAACATATGGAGGCTGAACAACACGCTTCTGAATAACCAAAAAATCACAGAAGGAATCAAAAAAGAAATCAAAATATGCATAGAAACGAATGAAAATGAAAACACAACAACACAAAACCCTGTGGGACACTATAAAAGCAGTGCTAAGAGGAAAGTTCATAGCAATCAGGCATACCTTAAGAAACAAGTAAAAAGTCAAATAAATAACCTACTTTACACCTAAAGCAACTAGAAAAGGAAGAAATGGAGAACCCCAGGCTTAGTAGAAGGAAAGAAATCGTAAAAATTAGGGCAGAGATAAATGCAAAAGAAACTGTCATGTAAGAATTGAATCGCCAGTCCATGTCTGACGTAGGGTGCAGCTTGCTTGGGGCTGGTGCATGGGGATGACCCAGAGAGATGTTGTGGGGAGGGAGGTGGGAGGGGGGTTCATGTTTGGGAACCCATGTAAGAATTAAAGATTTTAAAATTTAAAAAAAGAAAAAGAAAAAGAAAAAAAAAATAAAATAAAAATGCCTAAAAAGCAAAAAAAAAAAAAAAAAAGAAAGAAACAAAAGAGACCATAGCAAACATCAACAAAACCAAAAGCTGGTTCTTTGAAAGGATAAATAAAATTGAGAAACCATTAGCCAGACTCATCAAGAAACAAAGGGAGAAAAATAAAATCAATAAAATTAGAAATGAAAATGGAGAGATCACAACAGACAACACAGAAATACAAAGGATCATAAGAGACTACTATCAGCAATTATATGCCAATTAAATGGACAACGTAGAAGAAATGGACAAATTCTTAGAAAAGTACAACTTTCCAAAACTGAACCAGGAAGAAACAGAAAATCTTAACAGACCCATCACAAGCACGGAAATTGAAACTATAATCAGAAATCTTCCAGCAAACAAAAGCCCAAGTCTAGACGGCTTCACAGCTGAATTCTACCAAAATTTTCAAGAAGAGCTAACACCTATCCTACTCAAACTCTTCCAGAAAATTGCAGAGGAAGGTCAACTTCCAAACTCATTCTATGAGGCCACCATCACCCTAATACCAAAACCTGACAAAGATGCCACAAAAAAAGAAAACTACAGGCCAATATCACTGATGAACATAGATGCAAAAATCCTCACCAAAATTCTAGCAATCAGAGTCCAACAACACATTAAAAAGGTCATACACCATGACCAAGTGGGCTATATCCCAGGGATCCAAGGATTCTTCAATATCTGCATCAATCAATGTAATTTACCACATTAACAAATCAAAAAATAAAAGCCATATGATTATCTCAATAGATGTAGAGAAGGCCTTGACAAAATTCAACATTCGTTTATGATAACAACTCTCTAGAAAGCAGGAATAGAAGGAACACACCTCAACATAATAAAAGCTGTATATGACAAACCCACAGCAAACATTATCCTCAATGGTGAAAAATTGAAAGCATTTCCCTTAAAGTCAGGAACAAGACAAGGGTGCCCACTTTCACTGCTACTATTCAACATAGTTCTGGAAGTTTTGGCCACAGCAATCAGAGCAGAAAAAGAAATAAAAGGAATCCAAATTGGAAAAGAAGAAGTAAAACTCTCACTGTTTGCAGATGACATGATCCTCTACATAGAAAACCCTAAAGACTCCACCAGAAAATTACTAGAGCTAATCAATGAATATAGTAAAGTTGCAGGATATACAATCAACACACAGAAATCCCTTGCACTCCTATACACTAATAATGAGAGAATAGAAAGAGAAATTAAGGAAACAATTCCATTCACCATTGCAATGAAAAGAATAAAATACTTAGGAATATATCTACCTAAAGAAACTAAAGACCTATATATAGAAAACTATAAAACACTGATGAAAGAAATCAAAGAGGACACAAATAGATGGAGAAATATACCATGTTCATGGATCAGAAGAATCAATATAATGAAAATGAGTATACTACCCAAAATAATCTACAAATTCAATGCAATCCCTATCAAGCAACCAGCGGTATTTTTCACAGAGCTAGAACAAATAATTTCACAATTTGTATGGAAATACAAAAAACCTCAAATAGCCAAAGCAATCTTGAGAAAGAAGAATGGAACTGGAGGACTCAACCTGCCTGACTTCAGGCTCTACTACAAAGCCACAGTCATCAAGACAGTATGGTACTGGCACAAAGACAGAAATCTAGATCAATGGAATAAAATAGAAAGCCCAGAGATAAATCCACCCACTGATGGACACCTTATCTTAGACAAAGGAGACAAGAATATACAATGTATTATTATAGACAACCTCTTTAACAAGTGGTGCTGGGAAAACTGGTCAACCACTTGTAAAATATGAAACTAGATCACTTTCTAACACCACACACAAAAATAAACTCAAAATGGATTAAAGATTTAAACATAAGACCAGAAACTATAAAACTCCTAGAGGAAAACATAGGCAAAACACTCTCCGACATAAATCACAGCAGGATCCTCTATTTCTTTTCATTGGTCACTGAGGAAGTCTTTCTTACCTCTCCTTGATGTTCTTTGGAACTCTGCATTCAAATGGGTATATCTTTCCTTTTCTTGTTTTCCCTTGGCTTCTCTTCTTTTCATAACTGTTTTTAAGGCCTTCTCAGACAAACATTTTGCCTTTTTGCATTTCTTTTTCTTGGGGATGGTCTTGATCACTGCCTCCTGTACAATGTCATGGACCTCAGTCTGTAGTTCTTCAGGCAATCTGTCTATCAAATCTAGTCCTTTGAATCTATTTGTCACTTCCACTGTATAGTTGTAAGGGGTTTGATTTAGTTCATACCTGCATGGTCTAGTGGTTTTCCCTACTTTCTTCAATTTAAGTCTGAATTTGGCAGTAAGGAGTTCCTGATCTGAGCCACAGTCAGCTCCTGGCCTTCATTTTCCTGGCTGTATAGAGCTTCTCCATCCTTGATTGCAAAGAATATAATCAATCTGATTTTGGTATTGACCATCTGGTGATGTCCATGTGTAGAGTCTTCTCTTGTGTTGTTGGAAGAGGGTGTTTGCTATGACCAGTTCTCTTGCCAAAACTCTGTTAGCCTTTGACCTGCTTCATTTGTACTCCATGGTCAAATTTGCCTGTTACTCTAGGTCTCTTGACTTTCTACCTTTGCATTGCAGTCTCCTATAGTGAAGAGGACATCTTTTTTTGGTGTTAGTTCTAGAAGGTCTTGTAGGTCTTCATAGAACTGTTCAATTTCAGCTTCTTCAGCATTCCTGGTTGGGGCATAGACTTGGATTACTGTGATATTGAATGGTTTGCCTTGCTAATGAACAGAGATCATTCTTTTTTTTTTTTTTTTTTTTTTGGATTGCATCCAAGTACTGCATTTCGGACTCTTTTGTTGACTATGATGGCCACTCCATTTTTTCTAAGGGACTCTTGCCCACAGTAGTATATATAATGGTCATCTGAGTTAAATTCAGCCATTCCAGACCATTTTAGTTCACTGGCTCCTAAAAGGTCGATGTTCACTCTTTCCATCTCCTGGTTGACTGCTTCCAATTTACCTTGATTCATGGATCTAACATTCCAGATTCCTAGGCAATATTGCTCTTTACAGCATCAGACTTTACTTCCATCAGTGTCACAGCCACAACTGGGTTTTGTTTTTGCTTTTGCTCCATCTTGTCATCCTTTCTGGAGTTATTTCTCCTCTGACCTCCAGCAGCATATTGGGCACCTACCGACCTGGGGAGAATAAAGATAGTGAATATGATTTAGGATCTCAGAAAAAGAAAACAGGCCAGGATTGAGAAGATGCAAGAAATGTTTATAAAAAACCTACAAGAACTAAAGAATAAACAGATCAGTAAAACACTAGAAAGAATCCATAGCACAATAACTGAGGCAGAAGCACAGATAAATGACCTGGAGGACAGAATGGTAGAAATCACTGCTGTAGAACAGAATATAGAGAAAAGAATGAAAAATAATGAAGACAACCTTAGAGACCTCTTGAACAACATTAAATGCATGAATATTCACATTGTAGGCATTCCAGAAGCAGAAGAGAGAGAGAAAGGACCCGAGAGAATACTTGAAGAGATAATAGCTGAAAACTTCTCTAACATGGTAAAGGAAATAATTGACCAAGTCCAGGAAGCACGGAGAGTCCCACGCAGGATAAATCAAAGGAGGAACATACCCAGATACATAGTCATCGAACTAACAAAAATTAAAGACAGAGATAAAATATTTAAAACAGCAAAGGAAAAATGACAAATTACATACAAGGGAACTCCCATCAGACTATCAATTGACTTCTCAACAGAAACTGTACGAGCCAGAAGGGAATGGCATGACATATTTAAAGTGATGAAAGGGAAGATCTTACAATCAAGAATACTCTACCTATCAAGACTCTCCTTCAGATTTGATGGAGGAGTCAAAAGCTTACCAGACAAGCCAAAGTTAGAGAATTCAGCACCACCAAACCAGCTTTACAACAAATGTGAAGAGAACTTCCCTAGGCAGAAAACAATATAAGGAAAAGACCTACCTAAAGAAAATTAACCCAAGACAATTAAGAGGATGGTAATAGAATGATATATTGATAATTTCCTTAAATGTAAATGGATTAAATGCACCAACCAAAAGACATAGACTGGGTGAGCAGATGAAAACTGCGCATGTATGCATTTACACTTACCACATCACTCTGCTTGAGCCCCCAAATTGTATGTAATTATTTTATATTGTTAGGCTAATCATGTTCCTGTTATGGCTCACAATTGTTCTTATCTTTTATGTTTTGTTTGGCTATTGATTGTGAAAACTGATAAACATCTTTTACTATTGTGATTATTTAATTATTACTCACAATACTATTGTATCATGGTCAACAGAAAAATTATAGAACTTTATATCACCAAAACTACCATTTAATAGAAAAACCTGTAATCACTTTTCAAAATTCAGATGCATATCAGAATTATCTTGAAATTAAAAAAAAATACAATTGCCCAGGTATGGCTTTTTTTTTTTTTTTGCCAGAGCTCCAGATATGTTTCTAGTAAGCAGACATTTTTAAAAGCAACTGGACTGTATGAGGATATTTTACCTTTATCTAGTTTGTTTCACTTTTTAAATTTCATATTCAGTGCTCCCATTTCATTTAGTTCATGTTTTCCAATTTACACAGCTCTCTTTTATTTTTTGCATAGTTTCTTAATCCTTTATCAAGCATAGTAAAAAAAGCTTTTGTATGCATATATATAAATGATGAGTAAAATACATATATTTTAGAAAACTTATGAATTTTTCCCTAACTAAAAAATTAATGACATTTTGACTCCATTTGTTTGACTTAGTATGATTAGAAGGCTAGATTTCTAGTTTAAAAAAATAGATATGCAACAAACCACGAAGGTTTGTTGCATGGCTCAAGTAACTATAGGCAATATCTTGTAATAACCTATAATGGAAAATAATTTCAAAAATAGAAAATTTATATATGTTTAACGGAATCACACACACACACAAATGAATTGTCTTTGAAATTTAGTAATGCTTATCTTTTTGCCAGTTTTTCTAAATATCCCTTGTACATCTAATAACAACGTATGAGATGCAAAATTTTAAATATATTTGTGTAGGATATGATTAATATGTTAATTAAATATAAATCTATTATATTTGAATTGTTAATGACATCATTCAAGATGCTCCTATTCTTATCTTTTCTGCACTTGATAAAATATTCTCAGAGAAATGTTAATGTCTCACTATGATTATATTTTTTCCTTTTCTTTATGTTTCTTCTGATTTTTGGTTTATGTATCTGTTTCTTTGTTGTTAAGGTGACTAATTGTTTATGATGTTTATCTTCTATGTGAATTGTACCTTTTATCATGAAAAATATTCATCTTTGCTTCATTTAAAATAAATAAATTAAAAAAATAAACTACAAAAATATATTGTACAACACAAAGAATATAGCCACTACTTCATAAATTGAGTTTATACATTTTATAAATGTAACTGTGTAAATTTTGTATATTTTATAGATGGAATTTAACCTTTAATGGAAATGGGGACTTCCTTGGCAGTCCAGTGGTTGAGTTTATTTCCATTACTAGGGAGATGTGTTTGATCCCTGGTTAGGGAAGAAAGATCCCACATACCCCTGGGTGTGGCCAATAAATAAATAAATAAGTAAATGGAATGGAAATGAAAAAAAATGTGAATCACTATATTGTATACCTATTACTTGTATGACATAGTACATCAACTATAATTCAATATAAGTAAAATTAATATTAAAAAGTATTATTTGAAGATTATATGATTATATATAAGTAAAATATTGGGAATAAAAAGAACTGAGGAATTATCTAAAAATGAACAAATATAAACTGAAAGGATTTCTAGAGAATTGGTATTCTTTCAGATGATAAAATTTCTACCTATAAAACTAATGGAATAAAAAGTGAATCATTAGAGCTAACACAAAAATTTAGCAAGGAATGTAGACACAAAATAAATATTAAAAATAAACAAACTTAAAAAATAAAAGTAATAAACCAATACAATAAGATACCATCCATGGACGGAGAAGTCTGGTAGGCTCCAGTCCATGGGGTCACAAAGAATCGGTGAGCGACTTCACTTTCTTTCTTTACCATTTATAGTAACATCAAAAACTATAAAATAGCTAAATATCAGATAAAGAGAGAATATAACAGTATTTTTCAGAGAAATTCTAAAAACTATAAAGATTATGAGAGTATTTCCAATTAATAGAATTTGAATGGAAGAAGTTATTATTACAAGGAATTACAACTTTCTTTCTTTAAATTATTCTATAACTTCAGTAAATTCTTAGTTAAAATTCCAGGTGAATTTTTCTAGGTACTTAATAAACTTATCTTTTTTATATCATGTGGAAGAATAAATGACTATGTAGGTCTAAATCATTTTGGAAATAGAAGACTGAAGTTTTATTCACAATGGAATAAAGTCTTAAAGGCAAAAGAGAATACTAGAAAGTTAATAGTATATAATATGGCAGAATATTCAGGCTATACTATTAGTGCAGAATTATTTCTTAAATTAGCTTTTCAGACTTGAAACTCTAGAGCCTTGGGAGAACTGGCCTATGGTGGGTTGTTCCTCCTTTGCCAAATACATGACTAGTTAACTAGTGGACACGTAAGGGGGCCTAAGTGCTGGTGTCTCTCCTTCCTCGCCTTGACTCCTAAGGGCTTAGATCCTATCAGAGCCTATAACTAACTTAGGTACTGCTGGGCAGTGGCCCTGGGTTTGCCACATCTTGGGGGATAGGAATAGGCATGTCCAGGAGGAGGGGGGGGTGACATAAGTGTGCCCCTGTTTGCATACTGTTTCTTCTGTGCCACAAGATATATTGATATTTCTTCCCCCTCCCTCGCCACCCAAAAGGATTAATTTAAAAGTAAAAATTGTTGAATTTTGCTTTCTAAAATTAAGACTTTCTCCTCAGGTCAGTTCAGTTCAGTTCAGTTCAGTCGCTCAGTCATGTCCAGCTCTTTGCGACCCCATGAATCGCAGGACACCAGGCCTCCCGTCCATCACCAACTCCTTCTCCTCCTGCCCCCAATCCCTCCCAGCATCAGAGTCTTTTCCAATGAGTCAACTCTTCGCATGAGGGGGCCAAAGTACTGGAGTTTCAGCTGTAGCATCATTCCTTCCAAAGAACACCCAGGGCTGATCTCCTTCAGAATGGATGGTTGGATCTCCTTTCAGTCCAAGGGACTCACAAGAGTCCTGTCCAGCACCACAGTTCAAAAGCATCAATTCTTCGGTGCTCAGCCTTCTTCACAGTCCAACTCTCACATTCATACATGACCACTGGAAAAACCATAGCCTTGACTAGACAGACCTTAGTTGGCAAAGTAATGTCTCTGCTTTTGAATATGCTGTCTAGGTGGGTCATAACTTTTCTTCCAAGGATAACGTATATATCCAACAAAATTAGTGGGCAAAAACTTGAGGGAAGTATTTGAAATTTTGAAAAAAAAATGCATATATGTATTTTGTACATATATACAGAAAATAATATGGGAAACTTTATAAAAGAGAGCTGAATGAATTGCATTAATAAAGAACACATATAATACTTTTGTTGAAATTAGAGTTGAACTTTAATAGCTACAGAAATGCAAATTAAGATAAGATCTCATTTTATACCATTTAATTTGCAAAATTAAAAAGCTGCAGCAGCCCAGTGTTTGCAGGGATGTGAAATAATTAAGTTGACCAAATATTTGTTTGAGTTTTTAATGTCATGGAAAATCTGAAGGAACATTTTGGGAAACCCAGTAAGTGTAAATTCCCATGAACTGATGGTGATGAGGTAATTCTGGAGAGTTTGCTGTAGTAAATTGTCTAATGACATTCATATTGACACTGAAATCCTACTTCTGATTATGAGTAATGGAAAATATTTACCCCAGCTCATGGAAAAAGCAAGAGAGTTCTAGAAAAACGTCTATTTCTGCTTTATTGACTATGCCAAAGCCTTTGACTGTGTGGATCACAATAGACTGTGGAAAATTCTGAGAGTGATGGGAATGCCAGACGACCTGACCTGCCTCTTGAGAAATCTGTATGCAGGTCAGGAAACAATAGTTAGAGCTGGTCATGGAACAACAGACTGGTTCCAAATAAGAAAAGGAGTACGTCAAGGCTGTATATTGTCACCCTGCTTATTTAACTTCTATGCAGAGTACATCATGAGAAATGCTGGACTGGAAGAAACACAAGCTGGAATCAAGATTGCTGAGAGAAATCTCAATAACCTCAGAAATGCAGATGACACCACCCTTATGGCAGAAAGTGAAGAGGAACTAAAAAGCCTCTTGATGAAAGTGAAAGAGGAGAGTGAAAAAGTGGCTTAAAGCTCAACATTCATAAAATGAAGATCATGGCATCTGGTCCCATCACTTCATGGGAAATAGATGGGGAAACAGTGGAAACAGTGGCAGACTTTATTTTTGGGGGCTCCAAAATCACTCCAGATAGTAACTGCAGCCATGAAATCAAAAGATGCTTACTCCTTGGAAGAAAAGTTATGACCAACCTAGATAGTATATTCAAAAGCAGAGACATTACTTTGCGAACTAAGGTCTGTCTAGTCAAGGCTATGGTTTTTCCTGTGGTCATGTATGGATGTGAGAGTTGGACTGTGAAGAAGGCTGAGCGCTGAAGAATTGATGCTTTTGAACTGTGGTGTTGGAGAAAACTCTTGAGAGTCCCTTGGACTGCAAGGAGATCCTACCAGTCCATTATGAAGGAGATTAACCCTGGGATTTCTTTGGAAGGAATGATGCTGCAGCTGAAACTCCATTACTTTGGCCATTTCATGAGAAGAGTTGACTCTTTGGAAAAGTCTCTGATGCAGGGAGGGATTGGGGGCAGGAGGAGAAGGGGACGACAGAGGATGAGATGGCTGGATGGCATCACGGACTTGATGGACGTGAGTCTGAGTGACCTCCGGGAGTTGGTGATGGACAGGGAGGCCTGGCGTGCTGCGATTCATGGGGTTGCAGAGTCGGACATGACTGAGCAACTGAAACTAAACTGAAGAGGAAACATATGTAGAAATGTTTATCTCAGAGTTTTTATGGTAGTGAAGTGTTAGAAGCATTATAGATGTTCATCTCTACTATGGGATTCTAGGTAGCAAGTAGAGACAACAGACTCAACACAGAGTAGTATGGGAAGATCTTTAAAAGAGTGCTGAACGAAATAATATTAGTAGGTGAAGTATATACTGCATAATACCATTTGTGGAAATTAAAGTTGTACATATCAAATATAGTACATTTTATAAGAATATCTAACGGGATAACATCTTTATATATTAGAATGTGGGAAAGATAAGGCTATGGGGATAAACAGATTAATCAAATATTTCACAGAGAAAGACTGGCGGGAACAAATGATGTCCATGAGACCATAATGGAGGAGAATGATTAACTCAACAATCTGTACTTAAGATTTTCAAAGGCAAAACACAGCACAGAAAAACAAACATTGAAAAATATTTAATGAAAGAGTTAGGGTGATGGGTTTACACCATGAGTTGTTTCTTCTCAGGGAAAAATATATAATATTATATAAAGTACTTTATGTCTAAGAACAGAATCAAAATATCTGCAATATCAAAACTGGTTGAAATGTCAAGGTTTTTGTAATCAGCAAAGATACAGATAGAGAAAAATTTCTATATTTTACCACTGGGTGGCAATAGAGATTAAAACAGCTTTAGCATCTTAGTTATTGAAAAAATTCGAAGTGTTAGGCTCAGAGAGTAAAGAAATCTGCCTGAAATACAGGAGATCTGGGTTTGATCTCTGCGTGATGAATTTCCCTCGAGAAGGGAATGGCTACTCAATCCAGTATTATTGCCTGGAGAATTCCATGGACAGAGGAGCCTGGCGGGCTACAGTCCACAGAGTCACAACGAGTCAGACGCGACTGAGCGACTAACACTTGTTTCACTTTAAAGGCCTTCACATCATCAAACAGCTTACAAACTCATGCTTAAATGCATAAATAACTTTTTATATATAAAAATAATTGAAAATTACTTACAAAAACATGCACAAAACCTCCTCACCTTTCTTGGTCCTGAGGCCACAAGGAAATTTCTCTCACTAGTTCTCATAGAGGAAAAACTATTTGGTACAGTATAAGATGTTCTCAAGGAGTATTCTTTGAGTAAATTTCAGGAGGTTTCACAGGCATGTTTAGGTTTCTTAAAATAGGGTAATCATGTCAGCCTGAAAAAAGAAAAATGTGCAAAGTATTTTTAGACAACATGCAGGATCTGGTCCATGGGAGCAGCTCTCTGATGTTCTGGAAAACTCAATGGCAAGTTTTGCATAACCTACATGGTGAGTAGACTGTAAGTCCCATAAATATTGTTTATGTTGAAATACTTTGAATTATGTTTTTATCAGTGGCAGACTTGTAGGTTGCGTACTCTAAATGCACCTGTGTACAAAGGTTTATACTATGTTAAATTCAGAGAAATAACATTATATAATTGGTGGATTAATAATAATACAGATGGAATTTGCAATTGGAAATTTTTGTGGGTTGTGGGCTTTTAGATACTTAGCTCCCGCCAGGACAGTTGTTTTGAATCTTCCGAACCA